>NC_048580.1:54057127-54284627 GCF_013265735.2 Oncorhynchus mykiss | reverse complement strand
TACTAAAGACCTCCTGTTTAATTTGGATGCTGAGAACTTAGGAGAGAAGAAGAAAAGACAATAAGGATGACTAGGTTGACAGAAGCTAGGAGGAAGTCTCCACAGTTTGCTCAGTTTTTTTCTCTACATTCCAGAATGGAAAAAGGCCCCGTTTTTTTTAATGCTGACTCGTTCGTTCCATTTCTTCCCCTCTTGCGATGTGTCTAAGAAGTGTATTGTGGATTTAGGATTTGGAAATGCATGGAACTTTCTATCCAAGACCTTACACTGTTCACCATTTCAGTCACAGAGGCCATAAGACATTGGTTAATAATAATAATAATAAAAAATGAGAGTAAAAATGTATCCAAAAGAAGACGAGGAGGACACAACACTGAATCTGGCCACAGGATGGGAGAATCATCATTCGGGAGGTTTCGATTGCACCATGAGAGCCGAATGTGGCCAGGTTTGTTTTTTAGCCATTGCAAAGCCATTAATAAGAAAAAACATCCCCAGAACGTTTGGGTTCCTGGTGTTTCTGAACCTTCCCACAACGTTTGGGTCTCTGGTGGTTGTTTTTTTTACAACTCAATTTTTTGTTCTATTTCTGTATTTGCCTGATTTTCTGTTACAGGATAGTGGATTCGCCTTAATCATTCCATTCTTTTTTATTTAGAGTAAAGTTACATCTTATTTTTTTACTCCATGTTCTATCCATGAAGCTTATTTTAATTGCAGACTTTTTTTTATGTAATAATGATGTCCACTGGAACACTGGCTGCGAGATTCATTTATATTTTAGGATTTTGTTTCACTTTTAAATTTGTAATCCTTTATATTGTGTATTTTCTCATACATTTGTGTGTTTATGGTGTCCATAATCATTGATTACGTTATTTATTTCTGATTATTAATAATGAAAAAGCAATAGTATGTGGAAGAAAGTTAGTAAAGAGCACAATCTTGTGTCATTTTACAAATCGTTAGTCAGGAATGTGTTGCCTCTGTGCGATAATCTGCTATCACATCTTAACAGGGCCACACCTGGGTTGTATTCATTAGGCACCAAACAAAATAAAAAAAACTGACAAACAGGGAGGGACTACCTGAAATTGTCCAATAAGAAAAGCTTGTTTTTGTTTTCCGTTGCAAAACGTATTGCTACGGAATGCTCTAATAAATACAACCTTGTAAATCCAGTCTGGTAGTTTGGTACTGCCCAGTCAAGGCATTTCATATCTGCCCATTATGATACATGAGCACTGCAAGACAGCAGAGAGGCACTGAATACAAACCAGTGCAAATCACCATTGTATCTGACTTGAAGTAGTTTAGCATTCTTTTGTTGACTGTCATAATCATTGGGTTTTCATGTTTTCTGGCTTACTACAGACTTTTAACATCCAAAACACCATCACAGGGAAAGATAAACACCTTACAGACATGGAGTACATATTGGCTATGTGTTTCAAACAGACTGAGGATGTTAGATTGGAGAGACACCTACTCTGCACACACTCACATATGGCTGCGGGCAACAGTGATGTATGAGTTGTGTGCGAGGTAGCAAAAGGTGTTTGGTGGATTAGACACTGAAGTGTCAAAGATACAGCACAGTCGGTTGTTTTTTGTCTTTGTATTTGCGACCAAACTGCAAACCCCAAAATGTTGACGAATGTCACGGAAACCTCTCAGGTCAGTGTTCTTCCTGCTGTTCTTTGCAGTGCAGCGTGTGTAGTAGTGTTACTGGTGATACGCTCAGACGCTAGAGGCCTACTGATGGGAGCCCAAACGTGATGTATATTCTCTCTTTCTCTTTCTGTGGATGCTGGAATCAAGCATGCTCTGGCAAAACCTCAGTAACAGTCACTTCTGTATCGTTACGTTCCTGATGTTTGTATGTGTGTGAGTACTGTATGCGTGTGTTTCTCACCATCCTACTAAAAAACAAACCATTATCTGGCAAATAAAACAAGTGTGTGGTCGACGGCAACTTTTACATTTCAAACGTTCTATGCAATGAATCATATTTGGGTGAAATAATAAGGAAGAAACGGAATACCACAATCATTGTCATGGCTGAGACAAATACTGCTTCCTTTCAGCATTCCTGCTACAGAAATAGATTGACTTGTTTGTAAATAGCTACAATATGTGTACGTCAGGAATTTGATTCAATGTTTCTTTAGATTATTTTTAGTGGCATGTTTCAGTCCCTTCACTGAAAATTGGAACCGGTTGCCAACTGGTTATCTACATAGGCACCCTAAAATGGCACACTATTCCAATTAGTGTACTATAGGCTGTCTATAGGGAATAAGGTGCCATTTTTTGATGCAGAATAGTGTCAATGAAGTCTGCCATCTTATTGCTTCAAGCATGGGTTGCTGGGTACAGCGAATGGTCTTGTACGTACAGTGCTGAAGACCCCATTTTTGTTGGACGGCCATGGATTCCAATACTTGGCTGCTAGTTTGTGCACTTGTTATTCCATAGAATAGAATGAAGCTGCTAGACTTAAGCCAATTATATGAAGAGATTAAATATATCATTTATATAAATATGTAAAACAAATACTATATGATAAATATATATATAACACATATTCGAGAAATGACAGGCACTTTTCATGATCGAAGGGAATGACCTGGTGTGTGTACACTGCCACTACCTATTAACATACTATGATATTCAAGAAGTTTGAACGTTGATGGGAGGCTGCTTGTTTCCTTTCAGTGAGCCCACCGAAAACCATTGCAGGCTATACCCACTCACCATTAATTTGGCTTGAAAGGCTTTAGTGTGAAAATCCCTTAACCCACAACTCACTCAGTACAGTAACTGCTGTTTCAAGTATGGGCGATTATTTCAATGTAAAGTTATTTTTATAGCATACTTTAATGGAATATCTATACACAAATATTATTGTATCATACAGATAGTCATTGGTACACTGGCGAAATCCCTATGAAGTTCATGGAATTGAATGATGATCATATCAATATTGTCCTACTGTTACAAAGGCCTCCTTACAGTAGATACGACTGGCATGGAAAGCACCTCACAGGCTGTTAGAACAAACTAGCGACAGATAAAGTCACTGTCAGTGACTGGATGATCAGATATGTAAATGAGATAGAGATAATAATGAAGTTGTAAAAAAAGAAAACAATCAATACTGATCAAAATCCAATTATGACTTGTTTGTGTTCGAAATAGTTTGTAACTGTGTTCAATCACTTTGCCTCAGGAAAGCACACACAAAATGCACCGTGGTGAAACTAAATGGGACGTTAATATGCATAGTAGTAAGGGCTTATTATTACAATACTGGTCAATCAAGAAAGCCATCTTATTACTGTCCCATCCAGTCCTACATCTACTCTGGATGGGCTTTGGACCACAGCATTTTGCCAGGGACAAATAAAACCCCCAAGTCTTTTTTTTTACGTCAACCAAAAATTGTGCTTTTAAAGTAGCATAGCAACTGAGACTATCTGCCCATGCTGTGGGTCCTTGTGGATGGCTATGCACAGCGAACAACAACAGGACATTACTATGGATGAACATAATAGGGTGACAGACAAGGGAATGCCGGACAAAAAGCGACAAAAAATCTTTCTCAACCATCAGGGAGCAGTCATCTTTCACCTTAGTGAAAAGTAACAAGTGCATGAGCTAATGCAGCATAAAGCCTCTCCTTACATCTGACAGGCAGGCAGGCATATTCACTGTAAATACCAGTCAGGGTCATAGACTGCTCTGTACAACATGTAAATGTCATGCTGAACACTATCACAGGCATGGAAAGCCACGCAGGCTGACCTTGCCAAACTTGTGTTTTTGTGAATAAAAATGACAAAAAAGCATTGTGTATGTGGCTGGCTTGTGCAGACTGTTTAATTAAAAACAAAAAGTTGTATTCGGAAACATATTGGTCTGTGTAGAGTTTCTATACATGTTGTGTTTGTAAAACGAGAAGAAAAAACACCTTCCTCAAAAGGGATATCCTGGCTTCCATTAACTGGATGGAGGTTTGTAAAAAAGAAAATGTAATTGAAAAAAGCAACAGAAAATAAAGACAGAGACCCTAAATGAATAAGATGTTACATTCACTGTTGTAAGTGCAATGAGCTATACTTCATGTATCCATTTAAAAACCTTGTGTATGTTTCAGTGTATTCCTGTAAACAGTTGTAGTAGACTTGGTGCATCATGTCATGTAATGTGATGAATGAAATAATGACCTTACAATACATTTCAATCAGGAAACGAATAAAAGAGAAATACAAAAAAAAATACTGTTGTCTGTAGTAATCTTTCTAGGATTCTATAGCCCTGTTTATACCTGCCTCTTGACTTGCGTCCTTTGTCCTGATTGTGCCCATATTTTCAGACGGTGTAGATGATTAAAAGCTGCATTGTGATCAGATCTTCCTCGCCACCTCCGGAGGTAGTCAGGCACAATGGGCTACGTTTACGCAGGAAGCCAAATTCGGATATTTTTTTCACTAAGATCTGATGTGAAAAGATATGTGATTGGCCGAAAGACCTGCGTAAACACAGCCTAGACGGATCTGGACAGAAAAACCATTTAAATCATAATTATCCCACCTTCTAAAACCATTGACAGGTGGCACCAATGACATATGGCATTAATGTGTCAATTTTGGGGGGCAAAAACCTAGAAAATTAAAATAATTTGCATACAGGGAGGGGCCAGGAGATCTGGTCACAATGTAGACAGATATGAGGCGCATTTTAATACAATGTATAGACATATTTCTGTAAATGTGGACAGGATCAGGACAAAGGATGCATGTTAGCGGCAGGTATAAACAGGGCTTATGAGAGAATGCGTATCATGGTCACTGTTTCTGCTGCTTCTCCATAGACAAACCCACACACTGTCAGACTGAGCTGGTGGTGTACAGTATAAATGCTACTGTATGGAGTGAGCTTGTCATAAAAATCATACCGGTCATTGTTTTGAGAAAAGCTTTCCTTTCCTCCATACTTTACCACCATGATCATCATTTTTCATTTGAAATGAAAAAAATAAGAATAAAAGGTCTGGATTCAAACCGTATCGCAGAAGATCCACGTAAAAATGCAAAGGTCATTTCCGATTGAGCCGACATACAGCGTTAACCCTGAATGCAGTATCCGCGAACATTGCCTTTCAATTTAAATCAAGCTAGAACGCAGGTTTCTTCTGCAACACAGATTGAATCCAGCCCTAAGTGAACTTCTAATTTGTGGTTTCTATGTTCAACAATATTTTCTTTAAGAAAAAAAGCATGTACAGTAGTTAAACTATATGATTTCATTAGATTTTTGACCCACTAAATGACCCAGAAATTACCCATTAAAACTTCCACCTCAAAATAAAACATCTGCAATAATGTTATCCCCCAAAGTTTGTTTAAAATACTAATAAATCAATTGCACAAAATATGCTATTGGCTTGTGATTCTACTGTACTAAACATCTGAGACACAGGGTAGAAGAACATATATTTACATTGACAACCACACAGTCAAGAGGATTTTCTAAATGTTAAAAACGCAACTTATATAAGCTATTATGAAAACACACACACAAAGCAAGATAAAAATCTACTTGTTTAATGTTGGTACATTCATCTTCAGATGCTAGTTAAATTAGCATTTGATGAAACAGTGATGAAGTGTGTAGATACAACCAGAAGCAGTGTGATCTGTTTTACATACATTTCCTGTACACACACATCTGCTGAGACCTAAACATTTCAAAGTGTTACTGACAATAAAGCAAAGCATAGAGATGGGTTTGAAAAACACATGTTAAAAACATGACTGATAAAACTAAAAACATCTTAAATATGAAATGAAATACAGGTAAATCTGTTTACTTAGGGCTCCATTCAATTAGATCCGTGTTGGAGGTGGAACTGCGTGAGAACTGTCAAATCCCCAAGCGGCTCCTGACTTTATACCTAAAGCGGACCTTGCCATTGGCTGCATGGAGTCATATTAAAAGAAATCCCATGCAGCCTTGTTTACAAGTTCAAAACACTGGAATGTGAGATATAGCCTACACCTCGAATTAGGCTTATATAAATCGAAATTGTACTTTTTGTTAAATAAATTTCAATTTGAGTGTCATTATTTCTATATAGCCTACACGTTCTCATTCTGAATTTCTAACATGAGGGGGAAGGGTGTGGCTTCGTGACAATGATCACAAGAGCAGCTGCTGAACGATTTGACAGCGCCAACGCAGTTACACCTCAGACACCACCAAAACATCCGCTATGTGGGTGTCGGCCATCGCCAGTTAATGCTTGGTCTGACTGAATCTAGGCCTTCCAAATTCAGGCACTAAGCATAACCATTGGGGAAAAAACTATCAGTCAAGATAAGACATGATCAAAGGCTTCTTGGTTTGTCATGTCTTTTTGCCACATTGTGTTGCCCATTTCTCCAACCACCAGCAATACCACAAAAACTAAGACATTTGTGAAAGCAATATTCAGTCAAGATCAAATTGATCTAAGCTGGGGATTCATCTTTATAATACTTTCTTACAGACTACCATGGTGATCCACAGACCAAATTCACACAATCACTTTGGGTTCATCTACAGTCAAACAAGCTGACAACACGGTCATATGTGGGTTTGGCTGCCGGTGACAAAACTAAAGTATGTGTATTGCCATCCATGTAAAAGTACCCACGAGACACTCAGAGCTATTGGTTGGATGCATAGATTTTGGCGGTCATTTCAAATGCACAGTGTGGTTCAGGAGAGTAGGCCAGTTTGTAGTGCAGGGAATGAAGTGGATCCTGGGAAACTAAACTGAATCCCCATTTGTTTGGATTCTCATGAAGAGTGAACAGCATTCCCAATGGTCAACATGGCATGTTTTACTAAACAGACACTAAAGTGGTTTGCTGCTTTTAAAAGACCTCCAGAGCAGAAGCACATTGGTTTACACTTTGACTCATGCATCTAGGCTTAATCTACAAGGCTTCAATGTAATGCTTACAACAGTACAATCAACTGCACATTAATCCCCCAAAATATATTAGATTTGTTAAAAAATGATTTGATGCCAGTCTTTTATAAATAAGAACCTACACATAATGGCTGACCATTATAAAAAGAGATTGGTGATGTAGGAGTGTGGTTAGAAAGCTACAGAGTTCCTAACACAAGGAAGGCAACAACAAGGGAAGCTGATACTATTATACAATGACTTCTCCCGTATATCAGTTATAATCCCATCAATTCCAGATTCACTTTGAGCTGGTAGGACAGTTATGGTGATTAGCTAGCTATATTTGATAAAGTAGGTATTTACATACATGTATATCTTACATGCTTTATCATGTTACAACAGTCAATTCACTTAATCATAGCCAATGACTGAAGAGCAAACCACCCCGCACCAGTCATACCTGTAGTTAAAAGGAACCATATGGCTTCAGATTCTGTACAAACCACTAGAAATGTATACACACTCGCAAACAGACAAATTACTCTTCTTATAATCTTACTAACAGCAATTATTTTCATGACTCATGATTACTTTAACACTAAGTTGACTAACTAGATAAACAGTGGGAGCTGAATGTACTGTAGGCTACTGCCACAAAGCTAGGGGTCACTAACGCTGTTAGCTAGCGAGCCAATAGCCATGCAGAAGCGTAAGAGAGGAATATTTTGTGCTGGGGGAATGACTAACTGACGGTCTGTATTCATAGACTGAGCACTGGCCAATGTGGATAGATATGTGTGTGATTGGCCTATACAGCAAATGGTCATTACTCTTATCTATACATATAACTTACATTACGTGACAGGTAGTGAAGAGAAGCTCAACCTCTGGACGTATATAGGGGCAGTGGTATAAAGTACTTCAGTAAAAATACTTTAAAGTACTCCTTAAGTCATTTTTTGGGGTATCTGTACTTTACTATTTATATTTTTTACAACTTCTACTTCACTACATTCCTAAAGAAAATAATGTACTTTTTACTCCATACACCTGAAAGTACTACATTGTGAATGACAGGAAAATGGTCCAATTCACACATTTATCAAGAGAACATCCCTGGTCATCCCTACTGCCTTTGATCTGGCTGACTCACTAAACACAAACGCATTGCTTGTAAATGATGTGTGAGTGTTGGAGTGTGCCCCTGGCTACCCATATTAAAAAAATAAAATGGTGCCATCTGATTTGTTTAACATAAAGTATAAATAATTTCAAATTCTTTTGATACTTAAGTATATTTTAGCAATTACAATTACCTTTGATAGTTCAGTATATTTAAAACAATTACTTTGACTTTTACTCAAGTAGTATTTTACTGGGTGACTTTCACTTCAACTTGAGTCCTTTTCCATTAAGGTATCTTAACTTTTACTCAAGTATGACAATTGGGTACTTTTTCCAACACTGTATAAGGGGAGGCAAACCTGGTTGGAATAGTCCAGGTGTGCTTGGTTTATTTTGTCAGGCGCAATAGGACCAAAGGAATAGTCCCAAATGTGCAAACTCGCCATGTAAAGCAAGTTAAATCAAACTAAAATATTGGAAATATTTTAAATAGGTATTCGACCCAGGTCAGATAGGGAGGAAGGGGAGGGGTACCCACAAAGCACTCCTGTTCAGGAACAAAACACAGTCTCCTACAGTCTCAGTTCCTTTCTGCTTTCACCTTTGATGCCTCCAATGATCAAAGGCACATTCACATTCCTGATTTCACCGTTGACTGTTTGTTCCATAACTGTTAGAAGACGAGGGAGGGTTGTGTTAACAACACATAGTCTCTCCTTGTATAACACTTGTCTATCGCCAGTTCAGAGTTCCAATGGGAGACTGTGTGGTGCTTAGAACAGGAGAGTGTCAGGGGACTGGCAGGAGTGAAAGGGAGGCTGATGGGACGTTGGTGGGTGTTCCCACGGAGACCACCTGGATCAGTAGATAACAGGGAGCTCAGAGTAATTTCTATCGAAGTAGCCCCCCGTGTAGAGCCAGTCCTGGGATGACGTGTAGGGATTTGTGCCTGACTGGAACCATCTGGAAGACACGATAATGGTTATTATGGTTTACTTTAAATTATATAATACCATAGACCATTATGTTCTACAGGTATGTCATATGAATAAATACAAATCTTGAAATGTGAGGACACTCAGTTGTCACCTAGTGGACCATTCCTCCTCATCCTTGGAACGGTCTTTCCGAGCCAACCTCTGTTTCTCCTCCAGCCTCGCCTTTTCTCGACTGGCTTCATCTGCACATACAAGAACAGTGGATCTTAAATGACCTATTCTGTACTTGGATACACAACCTTAACACTAGTTTCTAATACTTTGGCTTTGTGGATATGTGGCACTGACAAACTTAACACCTCTCAAAAAACAACAATGGAATCTGAACACAAAAAAAGACATGTGAATGTACCACCCCAAAGGAACAGTAGAGGGCAGCATCATGTAGGGTGTGAGGATGTAATAGAAGAACTTCTATACCCATGTCTCCGTTCTCCATGGCTCTGATGTCGGGCCGCAGGCGGCAGTCTGTGGGGGCCAGGCGGTCCTGCATGCCAGGCTCCAGCTCATTCAGAGACATGGCAAAGTTAGTGAAGTTATACATCTGTAAAAATAACATTATACATAATTAATACCAAAATGTATGTGTGTGTGTAAGCTGTTGGGTTATACGCTAAGCTGTGTGTGTGTTACCTTAGCAGAGTGTTGGGGTCGTGATGATATCCTCCAGAGCAGGGTGCTGCCAGGGATCATAGCTACGGTCTCCTGGACCTCAGGCATGTCATCTGCATCATCGTTGTCTGCCCCATCAGGCTCCTCCTGCACACACACATATGCAAGTCTATATAAAACTAGCAATGCTTACAAAAATCTAATGAGAAGTGTATTTTCCTTCTGAATAAAGCAATAAAATCAGAAATGACTTCAGCAAGGGATACAGGGCATTATGAAAGTATTCAGACCCCTTGACCTTTCCCACATTTTGTTACGTTACAGCCTTTTTTTCTAAAATGGATTCAATAATTCCCCCCCCCTCATCAATACCCCATAATGACAAAGCAACAACAGGTTTAGATATTTCTGAAAATGTTTTACAATTAAAAAAAACAGAAATACCTTAATTACATAAGTATTGCTATGAGACTTCCATTGATCATCCCTCAGATGTTTCTACAACTTGATTGGAGTCCACCTGTGGTAAATTCAATTGATTGGACATGATTTGGAAAGACAACACCTGTCTATATAAGGTCCCACAGTTGACAGTGCATGTCAAAGCAAAAACCAAGCCTTGAGGTCCGAGACAGGATTATGTCGAGGCATAGATCTGGGGAAGGGTACCAGAAAGCATCGAAGGTCCCCAAGAACACAGTGGCCTCCATCATTCTTAAATAGAATACTTCCTAGAGCCGCCCAGCTAAACTGAGCAATCGGGGGAGAGGGGCCTTGGTCAGGGAGGTGACCAAGAACCCGATAGTCACTGACAGAGCCCCAGAGTTCCACTGGAGTTGGGAGAACAACCAGGACAACCATTTCTGCAGAACTCCACCAATCAGGCCTTTATGGCACCTAAAGGACTCTCGGACCATGAGAAACAGGATTCTCTGGACTGATGAAACCAAAATTGAACTCTTTGGCCTGAGTGCCAAGCATCATGTCTGGAGGAAACCTGGCACCATCCCTACGGTGAAGCATGGTGGTGGTGGCAGCATCATGCAGTGGGGATGTTTTTCAGAGGCAGGGACTGGGAGACTAGTCGGGAATCGAGGGAAAGATGAACGGAACAAAGAGAGATCCTTGATGAAAACCTGCTCCAGAGCACTCAGACTGGGGAAAAGATTCACCTTCAAAAGGACAACGACCCTAAGCACACAGCCAAGACAACGCAGGAGTGGCTTCGGGACAAGTCTCTGAATGTCCTTGAGTGGCACAGTCAGAGCCCGGACTTGAACCCGATCGAACATCTCTGGAGAGACCTGAAAATAGCTGTGCAGTGATGCTCTCCATTTAACCTGACAGAGCATGAGAGGATCTGCAGAGAATAATGGGGGAAACTCCCTATATACAGGTGTGCCAAGCTTACGGCATCATACCCAAGAAGACTCAAGGCTGTAATTGCAGCCAAAGGTGCTTCAAAGTACTGAGTAAAGGGTCTGAATACTTATGTAAATGTGATATCAGTTTATTTATAATACATTTGCAAACATTTCTTAAAACGTTTTTATGCTTAGTTATAATGGTTTAATGTGTGTAGATTGAGGGGAAAAACAATTGAATCAATTTTAGAATAAGGCTGTAACGTAACAAAATTAGGAAAAGGTCAAGGGGTCTGAATACTTTCCCAATGCCCTGTATGTCTACTTCATGTACCATGGATATACCATATCCACTGTGAAATGAACTACACTTTACTGTTCTCACTGGTTACACACACACACTACTACTACAGAGACCTAGACTACTTGTCTCATTTTTACCTTGACATTACGTCATGGCATTCTGACAGAATCATCAGGAAATCAAAATCAGAGGACAGTTATCAAGAGAAGTCAATGTTGTATTACAATGAGTCAACAAACATTACAAACACACACAATATGTACACTACAAGGCCCAATCTGCTTCGAAAATATCTTTACTCTAGAAAAGGACACCCATATTGTGAGACACTGACTCACCTGACTCTTCGGTTTCTTCGAGTCTCCTTTCTTCTCAGCCTTCTTGTTGGCCTCGTATGTCTGGGGGTCAACGCTCCACATGCACTCAGTCCACTTCCCATAGATCACACAATGCTTATTTTTACTGCCAGGGACAGAGAGGGGAGGAGACATCAGCAGCCAAATACTGCAGCACTGACAGAATGACGCCGTGTTATCATTGTGTGTCACCCACCAGGGGCGAGTTCAGTAGGGAGAAACGCTTCAAAACCATTTGACACGGGAAGGTACTACTCTTTCCTGCAGTCAAATGACCTAGTTGACGCATGGGTGGAATGTTGTTCAAACACTGTGTTTCTATTTTGATGATAATGGTGCCAGAGGGGAAGCTGCCGTTTTACGGGCTCCTAACCAACTGTGCTATTTTTTATTGTTCAGAAATGTGGTGGGTACTCTCTTTGTTCGCTGGACTTTATCCTGCTAACTGTTCCAAATGTCCCAACTGAATTTGGTAAAAGGGCTTTTATGTACTCTGCGCCATCGTCTTGGAACGCCTTACAAAATACTTTTAAACTGGAAGAACTTGTCCCGATTGGTATTTTTAAATCACTGATGCATGATCTTGAGACTGATTCCCTGACCTGTCAATGTTTTTAATTTGCCGTTTTTGATTTTGTTATACTCTTGTGAATTCTATGGTTTTTACTAGATTACTTGTAGTTTTTCATGTTGTTTGTCTGTAATTTTTGTAATGACTTGGTGCTGCCTATCTTCGCCAGGACGCTCTTGAAAAAGAGATTTTAAATCTCAATGAGCCCTTCCTGGTTAAATAAAGGTTAAATAAATAAATAAATAAATCAAACTAACAAAAACTTAAGCATCGTTTAAGTTATTTTGTCCCTAATTTAGCTATTAGCGTGAAGAAATGACGGAAATTCAGTGGGCCGTCGTCGGCGACTGGGTAAACCGCCTTTACCATACGTTCTATTGGTCAATGTGCTGGAAAATAAACTGGATGATATACGATCGAGATTATCCTACCAACGGGACGTTAAAAACTAATATCTTGTGTTTCACCGAGTTGTGGCAGATAATATAGAGATGGCTGGGTTTTCTGTGCATTGGCAGGACAGAGCAGCTATGTCTGGTTTATTTGTCAGTAACAGCTGGGTGCAATGTCTAATATTAAAGTCTCGAGGTATTTCTCAAGTAAGAGTACCTCATGATAAGCTGTAGACCTCTATCCATAGAGTTTTCATCTATATTATTCATAGCCATCTATTTACCACCACAAACCGATGCCGGCACTAAGAACGCACTCAACGAGCTGAGCTGTCCCCTCCTAGCGGCTGGGGACTTGCCGGCGAACTTAAATCCGTTTTACCTGTGCGTCGCCGCGGCCGGTTACGACAGAGCCTGGGCGCGAACCCAGGGACTCTGATGGCACAGCTGGCGCTGCAGTACAGCGCCCTTAACCACTGCGCCACCCGGGAGGCCCGTTTTACCTCATTTCTACGAGCATGTCACATGCAACCAGAAAAAATAGGAAAAAAAACAGCTCTAGACCACCTTCACTCCACACACGGAGACACATACCAAGCTCTCCCAATTTGGCTCCCAAAAGGCTCCTTAACAGCTTCTACCCCCAAGCCATAAGACTGTTGAACAATTAATCAAATGGCAACCCGGACTATTTACATTGACACCCCTCCCCCCTTTGTTTTTACACTGCTGATACCCGCTGTATATTATCTACGCATAGTCACTTTCCTCCTACCTACATGTACAAATTACCTCAACTAAACTATACCCCTGCATATTGACTTGGTACCAGTACCGCTATATATAGCCTCGTTATTGTTATTGTGTTACTTTTTATTAAAATAGTTTAGTCACTCTAGACCCAAACTGCTACAGATCTATATCTATCCTACCCTGTCTTTCTAAGGTCTTCGAAAGCCAAGTTAAACAGATTACCGACCATTTCGAATCCCACCGTACCTTCTCCGTTATTCAATCTGGTTTCAGAGCTGGTCATGGGTGCACCTCAGCCACGCTCAAGGTCCTAAACAACATCATAACCGCCATCGATAAGAAACATTACTATGCAGCCGTATTCATCGACCTGGCCAAGGCTTTCGACTCTGTCAATCACAACATTCTTATTGACAGACTCGACAGCCTTGGTTTCTCAAATGATTGCCTCGCCTGGTTTACCAACTACTTCTCTGATAGAGTTCAGTGTGTCAAATCGGAAGGCCTGTTGTCCGGACCTCTGACAGTATCTTTGGGTGTGCCACAGGGTTCAATTCTCGGGCCGACTCTCTTTTCTGTATACATCACTGATGTTGCTCTTGCTGCTGGTGATTCTCTGATCCACCTCTACGCAGACGACACCATTCTGTATACTTCTGGCCCCTCTTTGGACACTGTTAACTAACCTCCAGATGAGCTTCAATGCCATACGACTCTCCTTCCGTGGCCTCCAACTGCTCTTAAACGCAAGTAAAACTAAATGCATGCTATTCAATCGATCACTGCCCGCACCTGCTCGTCCGTCCAGCATCACTACTCTGGACGGCTCTGACTTAGAATACGTGGACACCTACAAATACCTGGGTGTCTGGTTAGACTGTAAACTCTCCTTCCAGACTCACATTAAGCATCTCCAATCCAAAATTAAATCTAGAATCGGCTACCTATATTGCAACAAAGCATCTTTCACTCATTTTGCCAAACATACCCTCGTAAAACTGACCATCCTACCGATCCTCGACTTCGGTGATGTCATCTATGAAATAGCCTCCAACACTCTACAAACTGGATGCAGCCTATTACAGTGCCATCCGTTTTGTCACCAACGCCCCATACACTACCCACCATTGCGACCTGTACGCTCTCGTTGGTTGGCCCTCGCTTCATACTCGTCGCCAAACCCACTGGCTACAGGTTATGTACAAGTCTCTGCTAGGTAACGCCCCGCCTTATCTCAGCTCACTGGTCACCATAGCAGCACCCACTCGTAGCACGTGCTCCAGCAGGTATATCTCACTGGTCACCCCCAAAGCCAATTCCTCCTTTGGTCGTCTTTCCTTCCAGTTCTCTGCTGCCCATGACTGGAATGAACTGCAAAAATCTCTGAAGCTGGAGACTCACATCTCCCTCACTAGCTTTAAGCACCAGCTGTCAGAGCAGCTCACAGATCACTGCACCTGTACATAGATGGGCTGTTTACAGATGGGCTATCTACCTACCTCATCCCCATACTGTATTTATTTATTTATCTTGCTCCTTTGAACCCCAGTATCTCTACTTGCACATTCATCTTCTGCCGATCTACCATTCCAGTGTTTAATTGCTAAATTGTAATTACTTTGCCACCATGGCCTATTTATTTCCTTAACTTACCTCATTTGCACTCACTGTAAATATACCTTTTGTTTTCTTTTGTTCTGCTGTATTATTGACTGTATGTTTTGTTTATTCCATGTGTAACTCTGTGTTGTTGTATGTGTCGAATTGCTACGCTTTATCTTGGTCAGGTCGCAGTTGCAAATGAGAACTTGTTCTCAACTAGCCTACCTGGTTAAATAAAGGTTAAATAAAAATAAAATAAAAATAATTTAGTCAATCTTCTCTTAACTCTATTTCTTGAACTGCATTGTTGGTTAAGGGCTTGTAAGTAAGCATTTCACGGTAAGGTCCTGTTGTATTCGGCACATTTGATTTGAATAAACAGTTATGTTATATTTCAGTATTTTGTGATGTATATAAAGATTAATATTGTGACTCAAACTCAAAATGTTATACATTTCAGCTCTACAGTGGTTCTTCCTTTAAAAGTTGTGGCGTACTGCAGCACAGCTTGGGGGTGCCGCAGAATTCTATGGCACGTTATTTAAGTGTCAGCCATTGTTGCCAGAATGATGCAATTTATCACAATTTATCTGCCACCATCTACCACAAACGGTCGCGCATAAGCTCAAAACTTTTAAAGGAAGAACCACTGTATATATGACATAGTCTTCTGTTTTGTAAGCCCATAATCATGTGTAAGGTGTATACCTTTGTTTCAAAGTAGGTTTGTTTAAGACTACCCAGAAAAACTGTGTGACCCTGATCAACTCTGCCCAATAAGAACACATATTATGTTTTCCGTTGTAAATACTTTTGTTGCAGTGTGTCACAAAACACTTCAACTGGACCAGTGAATTCAGGACCAGAGAAGTAAGCCATAGGTGGTGTATCAGAGTGCCAATACTTCCACATTCTGTACCTCTTATCCTGAATGTAGCCCTCTACTCTGTGTAGCTCCTTCCCAAACATGCCACATGGCTTGAAGTTCAGCACACACTTATCACCAGTACTGCTCAGGACAGACAGAGACCAGAAGAATGAGGAGAAAATAAACAATCATTCATTTCCAGACCATTATGGCTCAAGTACTGTCTTCAGGGGCAAATCTTAACTACCACTAAAGTCACATTTTTACTTAAGCTTTGTTCACAACGCAGACCTTAACGCTCAAATCACTTTTGTTTTTCAAATCCGTTTTGGGATACTGACTGTCCAAACAGCAAGTTACAAGTGACCAAAGTGGATTTCGGTATGCTCAGACTGTAGTCATTTGCTGACATGGTTACGCTAGTTGTCATGGTAATGACGGGGGTGTGTGTACAGTGGTGAAGGCTGACTGGTGGTGGTTCTCGGGTTTCCTCTTGCTCAGCAGTTCTTGTGTTGCAAGCGAAGGTGACAACAACGCCTACCATAGAAGTTTCCCAGTTGCTTTGACTGTTCGAAATCAGTGTATGAACACTTTAAGCCTCAAAAGGATAAGAGGCTCCAACTTTCAACTTCAAAATTAGTCATTTTTTTCTAACCACAAGAGTCAACTAGCTAGCTAGCTGTTCAGCTTGCTAGCATATTCACTCATTTGTTTGTAAACAATTAATAAGCTAGTTAGCTACCACATCATGTTTTTATCAAACTGTCAACAGAGTAGCTAGCAAGTAACAAGATATGCCAAATAAGTCTAAAAAACACTTAAGAGTCAATAAATCAGATTTAACCATTCAGACAAGTCACATCCCCGAGCTGACAAGGTACAAATCTGTAGTTCTGCCCCTGAACAGGCAGTTAACCCACTGTTCCTAGGCCGTCATTGAAAATAAGAATTTGTTCTTAACTGACTTGCCTAGTTAAATAAAGGTAAAATAAAATTAAAATAAACATGACCAGGAATCAAATTTGTATCGGATTTAACATCACCTATTAATGTGGTTTGAATTTGACTTGAGAATATCTGATTCCGTGTGTTTATTGGTTGTTCAGTCTGCAGGAAAAAGATCAGATTCGAAAAGGAAACGCAAAAAAATTGGATCTGAGTCACTTCAAACTGCCAGTGTGAACAAGACTTAACCCATTGACATTAATGCATGATTAAGTGAACATTGTATTGAAGTGGAAGTTAGGATTTGCCCCTATGTCTGTTCTACTGAAAGTAGTGGATATTAACACATTTATATGCTTCCAAACCAAGAATTGAAGGTAAACTAAGGTAAACAAAATAGCCATTCCTATATTCACCTGTGGTTGAGGATCTCCACAGTGCCATACTGCTCGATCCACAGTTTACCCAGGATGACATTGTGTACACAGCAGAAAGGGTTGGTCCATGTATAGACCTCACCATGCCTGGGGAGAAGGGGAGCAAACAAAGCCTCAGTACAATGGATTCTCACACACACGTTTGCTGAACAGTTAATCAAATGGCTATCCGGACTATTTGCATTGGCTGTGCACACTCACTGGACTCTACCTACACATACTGCACTGACACTCACTACATACACTCACACAAACACTACATACGCTCACACGCACATGCATAGACGCTACACACACACTCATATACGCTGCTGCTACTGTTTATCATCTATCCTGAATGCCTAGACACTTTTAACCATACTTACAGGTACATGTACATATTACCTCTACCTCGTACCCCTGCACATTCACTCTGTACTGGTAGTCCTTGTATATAGCCTTATTTTTTGAATACATTTTTTTCTTATTTTTAATAAGGAAAAAATGTTGTTCTTTTTAACTCTGCATTGTTGGAAAAGGGCACTTAACTTCACTAGGGTAGGGGGCAGCATTTGGAATTTTGGATGAAAAGCATGCCCAAATTAAACTGCCTTCTACTCAGGCCCAGAAGATAGGATATGCATATAATTAGGAGAATTGGATAGAAAACACTAAAGTTTCCAAACCGGTTCAAATAATGTCTGTGAGTATAACAGATCAGGCGAGCGAAAACCCGAGGAAAATCCAACCAGGAAGTACTATTATTTTGAAAGGCTGTTTTTCCAATGAAAGCCTATCCACCATACAAAGACTTAGGACCCAGTTCACGAGCTCTGTGGCTTCCTCTACATGTGGCCAGTCTTTAGGCATTGTTTCAGGCTTTTACTCTGAAAAATGAGGGAGATACAGCACTTTCAATCAGTGGCCAGTGGAAATTTCCATTCATCAGCCATGTTTCTCCTTTCCTATCGACAAAGCTTTTGTCCGGTTTAAATATTATTGATTATTTATGACAAAAACAACCAGAGGACTGATTTTAAACATCGTTTGGCATGTTTCTACTAACTTTTATTGTACTTTTTAAAACTTTTCGTCTGGACTTAGTGCACGCGCCTTAAGCATTTGGATTACTGGACAAAACGCAAAAAACAAAAAGCAGGTTTTTGGTCATAAAGAGGGATATTATCGAACAAAACAAACATTTGTCTAACATGGAGACCTTGGAGTGTCACCAGATGAAGATGCTCAAAGGTAAGTGATTAGTTTTAATGCTATTTCTGACTTTTGTGACACTCTCCTTGGCTGGAAAATGGCTGTATGGGTTTCTGTGGCTAGGTGCTGACCTAACATAATCGCAAAGTGTGCTTTTTCCGTAAAGCCTTTTTGAAATCTGACACAGCGGTTGCATTA
This sequence comes from Oncorhynchus mykiss, assembly GCF_013265735.2. Lineage (NCBI taxonomy): Eukaryota > Metazoa > Chordata > Actinopteri > Salmoniformes > Salmonidae > Oncorhynchus > Oncorhynchus mykiss. The sequence continues at coordinate 54,265,947 of NC_048580.1, read as the reverse complement.
AGGAGAAGTTTATCTTTATTCGTATGTTTAACACTTGTATCGTTTATCAATGTTTATGATGAGTATTTCTGTAATTTGATGTGTCTCTCTGCACTTTCACCAGATGTTTGTTTGAGACAATGCATTTCTGAACTTAACGCGCCAATGTAAACTGAGATTTTTGGATATAAATATGAACATTATCGAACAAAACATACATGTATTGTGTAACATGAATTCCTATGAGTGTTATCTGATGAAGATTAAAGGTTAGTGATTAATTTAATCACTATTTCTGACTTGTGAGCTCTCTCCTTGGCTGGAAAATGGCTGTATGGTTTTCTGTGACTAGGTGCTGACCTAACATAATCGCATGGTGTGCTTTCGCAGTAAAGCCTTTTTGAAATTGGACACTGTGGTTGGATTTACAAGAAGTTTATCTTTAAAATGGTGGATAATACTTGTATGTTTGAGGAATTTTAATTATGGGGTTTCTGTTGTTTTGAATTTGGCGCCCTGCAATTTCACTGGCTGTTGTCGAGGTGGGACACTTGTACCAGAGAAGGTAAGTAAGCATTTCACGGTAAAGTCTACACCTGTTGTATTCGGCACATGTGATAAATAACATTTGATTGGATTGATTTGACTCACTTCAGGAGTTCTAGTGTGATGGTTCCCTTTGGCTCGGCCTCCACACTCTTGCCCCAGAACTTTAGTTTGGGGTAGATGGAGCCGTGGAAGACGAAGTCCCCGACTAGGCTTTCAGCATGGAAGGCACTGATGGGGGGGTGGTGGCTGACCTGCTCCGAGATCAGCCTGTAGCCATGGTCCTCTCTAGGGGAGAGAGAGAGAGCGAGACAGAGCAAGACAGAGGAGAGAGAAAAGAGAGAAGAGAAAGGGAGGATGAGAAAGAGAGGGGAAGAAAAATAATATAGGCAGGACAGGAGGAGGAAAAAATACAGACTTATCATAGCACATTGAAAATAAGGTCAACAGAGGAACATATACTTAGAAATGTCCTTGTTTTTGAAAGAAAAGCAAAAAAAATGGCCATTAAAATAACATCAAATTGATCAGAAATACAGTGTAGACATTGCTAATGTTGTTAGTGATGATTGTAGCTGGAAACTGCAGATTTTTTATGGAATATCTATAAAGCCATACAGAGGCCCATTATCAGCAACCATCACTCCTGTGTTCCAATGGCACGTTGTGTTAGCTAATTCAAGTTTATCATTTCAAAAGGCTAATTGATCATTAGAAAACCCTTTTGCAATTATGTTAGCACAGCTGAAAACTGTTGTTGATTAAAGAAGCAATAAAACTGGCCTTCTTTAGACTAGTTGAGTAACTTGGATTAGCTAACACAACATGACATTGGAACACAGAAGTGATGGTTGGTGATAAATGTAGATATTCCATTAAAAAGCTGCATTTTCCAGCTTTAATAGTTATTTACAACATTAACAATGTCTACACTGTATTTTGGATCAATTTGGTGTTATTTTAATGGACGACACAAAAAAGTGCTTTTCTTTCAAAAACAAGGACATTTCTAAGTGACCGCAAACTTCTGAATGGTAGTGTAAGTATTATTGTTAAATTAATGGTTGAAAGCAGGTAAAGATGTCCTATTAAAGGCTTGAAGACCAATACAGTGTGCAGTCTAGTCAGAGACAGGGAGGAACAGTCCAGAGCTACACAGCTTTTTACAACACCTCTCTATGCAACTAGGTATGGAAGTGTTGCAGTCCTGTCCCCTCACCGTGTCAGCTCGTAGGTCTCTCCTAGCAGAGGGTTGAAGGGCTTTCCAGTTCTGTCCCACTGTGACGCTACGGCCGACACGGCAAAAGCAGCTACCGCCTGGGAAGACACGAGGGGAGGATTCACTGTCTCTTACTGTTTAGTCATCCAACTGGGTTACCGGAAGCTTCCTTTGTTGTTACGGTGTGTGTATGCTCTCACCTGCATGCGCTCTATGGAGTGAGACAGCGAGCAGGCTTTGTTGTTACGGTGTGTGTATATGCTCTCACCTGCATGCGCTCTAGGGAGTGAGACAGCGAGCAGGCTTTGTTGTTACGGTGTGTGTATGGTCTCACCTGCATGCGCTCTATGGAGTCAGACAGCGAGCAGGCTTTGTTGTTATGGTGTGTGTATGCTCTCCCCTGCATGCGCTCTATGGAGTCAGACAGCGAGCAGGCTTTGTTGTTACGGTGTGTGTATGCTCTCACCTGCATGCGCTCTATGGAGTCAGACAGCGAGCAGGCTTTGTTGATGAGGTATGTGTGCTCCATATACTCAGTGATCCGCTGGAGGAAGCTCAGGGGCTCGTTGAACACAATGGGCATGGTGATCTTGGACAGCTCCTACACACTCGCACACACACAGAGAAAAGCAGCAAGATTAGAATGTCAAATACCTTCACAGAAGTGGGATGAATTCAAACTCTTTAGTGTAGAAACCTAGAGAATGTCATAGTCTATAAATAGATGTGTGATCATGAAGTGATTCTTTAGATATGGTCTGTAGCCCTTACCAGTCCAATGCATTTCTTTAGAATGCCCCACACACTGAAGTTGTTTCTGGAAAACATTGGGGCGGGTAGTGTTGTCCTGAAAGATTTAAGGATAAGACAGACAAAACACACAAAGACAACATATTAGTGTCTTGTAGAGAATCAGAGAAGGTGAGTATCACCATGATGACTATCACTACTAAAGTATGTGACTGTAGGCTGACCTGTTGGATGTTATTATATACTGACTGGCTGGCTGACTGGGTTAGAGATAAATGGAGCATGTGGACTGGCCAGTCTTCTAGCAGGGTTAAAGCTATTAAGAATGTGAGAGAAAGAGAGGGAGGGAGGGGGGCAGTAGAGGGAGAGCAACACAGAGTCAGAAAGAGACAGATTACAATAGTGTGAGAAAGAGTGCGAGAGAGAACGAAAAGAAAAAGAGATGGATGGAGAGAAAGAAGACCTGGAGAGGAGGACACAACAGGAATCTTAGCGTACCTGTGTTTCCTGATTCCGTTCTCCTGTGGCAAGGAACCATTATTCCTCTGGGTGCCATCATACACCACGGCATCTTTAAAACTGGCCTCCGACGTGCCTTCATACGACTCATCAGAGTCCAGGCCTAACACAGACAAACACACACAAATTAGGGAAAGGCTATAGAGCCATTTTAAGTTTACCATCAGTCATGTTGAGTGATGCACGTGCATCTGTAGCAGGATAGCTAACACAGATGTCGGGACATTGACAAACTTAACAGTGATTGATTACCGTGAAAACACGCAAGACTGATGGCTATGTCCAACAAGTATATTATTCTTATAGCTTTATCTAGCTCTATTTGTGATCTTTGACCTTGCCTTACTAGCCCTTAGGTAATCACCCTCTGATGACATAGTGATGTTGTAGACGATAACCATCTGATTACATGTTTGGTAGCCTCTCCACTCACAGCCCGTCATCCCGTATACAGGTTGAAAATGGCCGATTTCGTCATTGATAAATGCCTAAATTTGAACGTAGTGGATATACAGTAACATGCTATACCTGTCAGAGCTCAGGTTATCCACTTCACAGCGCTGTATGGGTTTTGACTGACAGCCGTTCTAAACTTGAGCACACGAGATGACCCCATCCCTCCCGCTAATTGGGCAACTTTTGCAAATTTGTAATCGGAGTGAAATGCTGTAAATTGAAAGGAGACTATGTGTTCTGAAAGATGACACATTGGGGATTATAATAAATACAGCTTCGATGTTACACAATCAAATCACTCATTAGTCCCAAATGTGCACTTCACATTTCTATATTTGAAGACTCATGTCATTTACAGTATCAACATTTCTGATCGCTATGTTTTAACCAGTTTCAAGGATGGCATGCCTAACCTGGGTAGTCCTGAATAGAATAAGACTGTTTGTAGTATTGTGACAAAAATATGCCATGGAACACAACTCCATTCTATGCGCACATAAATTACAATTTGTCTGAAGTGCAGTTTGAAAGCAGAACACTAAGATCCTATTTTATAACATATAACATATGTTGGCAATAGAATAAGCTTTCAAATTACGCCCACCTGACCCAGATTGCGATTTATACATTTATAAAAGTTTTTGGATTGTGTAAACAACAGTAATTGTATGAAGGTGGGGACGGAGGGCTGTGTTCCAAACAAAAAACGATGAGTGTGTTTGCTTCAGTTCCTCAATGGCAAGGCTAGGAGAGCTCAAAAAAAGCACCTTAGTGACATGTTGACTAGACCGGGCACGAGCGCGCATGTTGGTTTTGTACATCCACACCAGACGCGATCAGGACACACAGGTTGAAATATCAAATCAAACTGAACCAACTAGATTAATTTAGGGACAGGTCGAAACACATGAAACATTAATGCCCAGCTAGTTGCTAGCTAAATATTGGGTTGTTATTTTACCTGAAATGCACAATCTCCTTTTTTTCTGGATCTTTGTAGAATTTGGACCCATTTTGAGTTACACAAAATCATATGTTCTCTACTCCGACAATTATTCCACAGATAAAAGGGGAAACCTTGTCAGTTTCTAGTAATTTCTTCTTCTGACTTTATATGGCAGTTGGCAACCAACTTTAAAAAGGTGCATTACCACCACCAACTGGACTGGAGTGTGGACCCCAGTTCGTCTTTCTCACCCACATGGGTATATGCTCCTAAAAACCAATAAGGGATGGGAGAGGCGGGACTTGCAGTGCGTCAAGCATCAAAAATAGAACCAAGTTCTATTTTAACGCCTGGCTACACAGAAGCTTGTTGAGACGTGCAAGCAGTTTGGATTAAATTATTGAATAACTTGTGTACATTTATTTTGCAATGCTCGAGCACATAAGTGTTGTTTTATTTGTTTATTGAAAGCAGGTTTGCTGTTCACTTGCTCAATATAAGATGGAAGGGAGTTCCATTCAATCATGGCTCTGTATAATACTGTATGTTTCCTTGCATTTGTTCTGGACCTGGTGACTGTGAAAAGACCCCTGGTGGCATGTCTGGTGGGGTAAGTGTGTGTCAGTGCTGTGTAAGTTGACTCTGCAAACAATTAGGATTTTTTTAAACACAATGTTTCTTATAAAAACAAGAAGTGATGCATTCAGTCTCATCAATGCTTAGCCAAGAGAGACTAGTATTGATATCACTGATGAATAGCACAATATTCCGCTCTGTTCTGGTGCCGGTGCAGCTTAACTAGATCCTTCTTGGCAGCAGTTTCCCATATGACTGGACAATAATCAAGATAAAACTAGAGCCTGCAGGACTTGCTTTATGGAGTGTGGTGTCAAAAAAGAAAAGCCTCTCTTTATCACCAGACAGACCTCTCCCCATCTTTACAACCATTGAATCAACATGTTTTGACCATGATGGTGTTGCCTTAGATGGTAAACTAAATTACTTAGTTTCCTCAACTTGCTTAACAGCCACACCATTCATTACCATTATTACGCTCAGGTCTAGAATGCTCTTAGTTTTAGAGATGTTCAGGACCGGTCAATTACTGGCCACCCATTCTAAAACGGACTGCAACTCTTTGTTTAGGGTTGCAGTGATTTCACTAGCTGTGGTTGCTGACACATAGGGTTGAATAATGAGCATACATGGACACACAGAGCTGCTCTGCGGTACACCACACTTCACATGTTAAACATTAGAAAATATTATATAAAAGAAACCCCTCTGGTGTTCTATTGGATAAATACAATAGCTCCGAATTCACGATATGTTGGCGGTTGCAAAGCCATAACATATGTTTTTTCAACAGGTTACGGACAATAATATCAAAAAGCTGCACTGAAATTTAACAGTCGAGCTCCCACAATCGTCGTATCAATTTCTTTCAACCAATCATTAGTAATTGTTTCAGTGCAGTACATGTTGAGTGCCTCTCTATAAGCATGCTGAAAGTCTTGTTCAATTTGTTTACAGAGAAATAGTATTGTATTTGGTCAAACAATTATTTTCAACAGTTTTAGGGAAATGGATCTTTACATTACATAACTCACCTAGCCTGACAAGGTTACCTAATATATTTTATAATTACTTTAAAAAAAAAATATATATATATATATATATATATATATATATATATATATATATATATATTCTTCACACCAAAAACACACACAACAACAACTACAGACACACACAAAACCCAACTACATCTCCTCTGCCCAGACACGCATGGCTCACACCTCCCATCCTAGTTCCTGCATTATTGTTTGCCACATGGCCTTCCGTTGTACCATTTTTTATTTTTTATTATCGGTCGCCATGCTATTAAAAATAAATATTTGATTTTTCCATTGTATTAACGATTAATGGGCTGCAATTTCTAAGACTGGTAACTCTAATGACCTTATCCTCTGCAGCAGAGGGGTCACTCTGGGTCTTCCTTTCCCATGGCGGCCCTCATGAGAGCCAGTTTCATAATAGCGCTTGATGGTTTTTGCGACTGCACTTGAAGAAACGTTCAAAGTTCTTGAAAATGTTCCGGAATGACTGACCTTCATGTCTTAAATTAATGATGGACTGGTGTTTCTCTTTGCTTATTTGAGTTGTTCTTGCCATAATATGGACTTTGTCTATTACCAAATAGATCTTCTGTATACCAACCCTACCTTCTCACAACACAACTGATTGGCGCAAACGCATTAAGGAAAGAAATTCCACAAATTAATTTTTAACAAGGCACACCTGTTAATTGAAATGCATTCCAGGTGACTACCTCAAGAAGCTGGTTGAGAGAATGCCAAGAGTGTGCAAAGCAGTCATCACTTTACAGCATTCCCGGAAAGCATGGATTATTGAATCATTGTTAGTTTTACACTTAACACACGACTGCCATTGTGTTGTAGAATGTGAATTTTGACAGTTGTATAGAATTGATTATACATTAGTTACTGTATTAAGTAAATTTTCGTTAACTGTAATTTCATTAGCTATGCTCCAATTTTCCCTCCATCTTGAGCCAACAGTTATTTTTAAGTCCTTGTTCCATTCATTTATATGCGTTGTCTTGGCTGTATGCTTAGGATTGATGTCCCGTTGGAAAGTGAACCTTCGCCCCAGTCGGAGGTCCTGAGCGCTTTGGAGCAGGTTTGATCAATGACCTCTCTGTACTTTGCGTCGTTCAGCTTTCCTTCGATCCGGACTAGCTGAAAAACATCCACACAGCATGATGCTGCCACCACGCTTCACCGTAGAGATGGTGCCAGGTTTCCTCCAGACGTGACGCTTGGCATTCAGGCCAAAGAGTTCAATCTTGGTTTCATCAAACCAGAGAATCCTGTTTCTCATGGTCGGAGAGTCCTTTAGGTGCCTTTTGGCAAACTCCAAGTGTGCTGTCATGTGCCTTTTGCTGAGGAGTGGCTTCTGTCTGGCCACGCTACCATAAAGGCCTGATTGGTGGAGTGCTGCAGAGATGGCGGTCTCATCTCCGTGGAAGAGTCGGGTTCTTGGTCAACTCCCTGGCCAAGGCCATTCTCCCCCAATGGCTCGGTTTGGCCGGGCGGCCAGCTCTAAGAGGCCACTGTGTTCTTAAGGACCTTCAATGCTGCAGTCATGTTTTGGTACCCTTCCCCAGATATGTGCCTCGACTCAATCCTGTTTCAGAGCTCCACGGACAATTCTTTCAACCTCAAGGCTTGGATTTTGCTCTGACACGCTGTCAACTGTGGGACCTTATATAGACAGGTGTGTGCCTTTTCAAATCATGGCCAATCAATTGAATTTACCACAGGTGGACTCCAATTAAGTTGTAGAAACATCAAGGATTATCAATGGAAACAGGATGTCCCTAGCTCAATTTCGAGTCTCATGGCAAAGGGTCTGAATACTTATGTAATTAAGGTATATGTTTTGTTTTTTTACATTTTTCATTATGGGTTATTGTGTGTAGATTTGGAGGAAAAAAATGTATTTAATCCATTTTAGAATAAGGCTGTAACGTAATCAAATGTGGAAAAAGTGAAGGGGTCTGAATACTTTCCGAATGCGCTGTATAATAACAAGTAAGTAAACAGTCTGACATTTGACAGTCTTACAATTAGGCTACAGGTGAAAGAAATGACTACATGGGAGGGGGCCACAGAACTAATGCACTATGACGTGATACAAATTGACACAACATACACCGACTCTGAGCTAAGCATTTATTTGCTATAAATAATTAACTAATAAATAATTAGATAGGTCAACCCGAAACACCCAAAGAAATCTGATCTGGGATTCATAAGAATATCTGATAGCCATAAACAATAACTTGATGACACTGTGTGATCTGCAGTTCACCTCACGTTCAGCAGGCTCTCCCTTTGTCCATCCTTTCATCCCCTCGCACGCACATGCACACATGCACGCACACCTCCGCAAGTTTGTTTCTCCACAGAGCCAAGGAGCCACCAGCACATACACGTTGTTCCCCAGCCAATCGCACACGTGCACAGACAAAAGTAGCCGACAAAGGAGTTTGCGTCTGCTGGAGCCTTGGCTGTAAAATATCATGCGCCGCGGCGGTGCTTCGCTGCATGATTGAAGCTATCAGTTCGACTGCTAAGGTTACTGTGTGGCACTGGGCCACTGTGTGAGCTAAAGTACAAAAGACACATCTCTAACTCCTGAGTCCTGCCCATAAGTGTGTCAAGCGCAACAGTCCAAAATGGCAAGAGCCATTAAATGTTAAGACCACAACAAGGTCATGTTCAGTAGGTATAAACAGGAGACAATGTATTTGAGAATTTAGCGAAAAAAGAAAAATGAACATTTCCTGGTAGCCCTTCCTGTTTTAAAAACTCCCATTTTGAACCTGCTGAACATGACCATGACAAGAGTGATGATAAATAACTTAAGTCACTGTCAATGCTCTGTCTCTGTGTGTGTCTTCTATTCTCCTACAACTATGTGGTAACATTTGAAGTTCTTGTAAGTAATTCTATTATCTAGGCCCGCCGCCCGTGCAGACAGGGACACCCACCTGTGACTGCATCGTAGAACTCGTCATCGTTGTTCATTGTACAGGGTCAAAGTCAGACCTCCAGGTGCTAGCGGAGAGAGAGGTGAGTCTCTAAAGCATGGTCCCTCTAGTGAGCCTCACTGGTCACTGGCACTTCAAATGCCTCCTCCTCCACGTCAGGACAGGCAGCAGCTCACACAGCAAACCTGCTGGACAAAGACAATCAGGTCAGGGTTGTATTCATTAATGCACACTGTAGCGTAATGTTTTGCAACGGAAACCAAAAACGAGCAGTTCTTATTAGACAAGTCCAGGTAGTCCCTCCCTGTTTCAGTCCGTTTTCTTCAATTTTGTGTCAAATGAATGACCCAGACAGACCACCATTAACGATCACACATCAACAACAATACAACTAGGCAATCTGTCCATGAAACTCCTATTAATTTCACAACACACTCATTTACCAGTAGACTATATGAACTCTTCTCCTTGCTGTCCCTCTAGTCTAGTAGCTGTGGTTTCTGGTTTGGAGTGGACCCAGTAAGTGGTGGCCTGTATGGTCCACTGAGCCCAAACAAACAGTGCTCAAATTACATAACCAAACACAGGAGTAAAATGGCTGCCATTTGCTGTGTCAGTCTGTCGGTCGGTCTGGTGTTAATCTGATCCTGAACTTTCTCTCTCTGTGCGTTAGCCTTACCTGCTGTTCTGCTGTCTGGTTAGTCTCCCTATTCAGACCTAGCCTGTGGTCTAGGAGGTTTTTCTGGGTGTAGGACAACTAGGGAGGGTGACTGACTGACTGACTGACTGACTTCTCTATTTGTGTCCTTAGTCTTTACATACCCAGTACCAGGAACGCCTCAAACAAACTCACTAGTGAACTTTGGACTGTACCACGATCGATAAGCGAGGAGACCGGTTGGTGCATAAGCCCTATGTATTCAGTTCTGCACAGAGGATTGGTCACATCTAAGTTCCATATTAAAAGTTAATAAAATACACCCCCCCCCCCCTCGGGACTGGGCGCTCTAGCCCAAATATATAAATGTTTTTCACTGTTGACTGTATAGTGGTATCTGACAGCATTTTATGTTTTTGAATAATAAAAGTTCTAAATTATGTTTCATGAGTAGTGCATGACCCTAGGATGGCAACACATACATTCTAAGTGGCTTTAAATGGGCTTTTTCCATTCTGATTTGTTTTATACATAAACAAACTAGGACAAAACTGACAGTGAAGTAGTACAATTTGTAGAACTTCCTTTATTTAGCATCGTATCGACACAGACGGTATTATAAAATCCATATCGGTATGTGGATTCCTACCAGTATAGGCTACCTTGGAAAGTATTCAGACCCATTTACTTTTTCCACATTTTGTTAGGTTACAGCCTTATTCTAAAATTGATTAAATTGTTTTTTTCCCCCACTTATCTACTCACAATACTCCATAATAAAGCTATTTTTAGATGTGACCAATCCTCTGTGTGGAACTGAATACATAGGGCTTACTCACCAACAGGTCTCCTCCACGCTTAGCGATCGTGGTACAGTCCAAAGTTCACCAGTGAATGTGTTTGAGGCGTTACTGGTACTGGGTAAGTAAAGACTAAGGACAAAAAGAGAAAAGTTAGTCTGGGGCAGGTTTTCATCAAGGATCTCTCTGTACTTTGCTCCGTTCATCTTTCCCTCAATCCTGACTAGTCTCCCAGTGCATGCCGTTGAAAAACAGCCCCAAAGCATGATGCTGCCCCCACCATGCTTCACAGTAGGTATGGTTCCTGACCAAGGCCCTTCTCCCCTGATTGCTCAGTTTGGCCGGGAGGCCAGCTCTAGCAAGAGCATTGGTGGTTCCAAACGTCTTCCATTTAAGAATGGAGGCCACTGTGTTCTTGGGGACCTTCAATGCTGCGGAAATGTTTTGGTACCCTTCCCCAGATCTGTGCCTCGTCACAATCCTGTCTTGGAGCTCCACGGAAAATTCTTTCAACCTCAAGGCTTGGGTCTGAATACTTATGTAAATAAGGTATGTTTATCTTTTTTAGACATTTGCAAACATTTCTAAAAAGCTGCTTTTGCTTTGTCATTATGGGATATTGTGTGTAGATTGATAAGGAAAACATTTTATTTAATCCATTTTAAAATAAGGCTGTAAGGTAACAATGTGGAACAAGTCAAGGGGTCTTAACACTTTCTGAATGCCCTGTATATTGTTGATGTTACTAACATTATAACAGTTAATGAGGACTAGTGATAGAGTTCAGTCAAGGGTTTCTTTATATTGAAACCTTAAAAATGGTGCCTCAGATTTGGATAGGATAACCAAATGAATCAAACAAAATCAGATAAATTAATAATTCCAGTAATTAAATCAGTAAATTATCTGGAGCATTAATTAACCGAGTCACCACTGATCCACAACATTTGCATAGATGAAGCAATCTCTTCTTATATAAAAGTGTGCGCTGTCTCTTTAAGACCCAATATGTCATTCACACACAGAGTCCATTCAAGGCTTGAGCAAAGATGATCTTGACTGGGAGAGACGTGAGGCGGGGGAGACAAAGTGAATGACTAATGTTTTTTGGGACAATCAGATTTGAAATTAGCAATATTTTGCATTATGGTTTGCATATTGTGACAAACACAGTACTCGGGTAGTGAATTTATGTTAGCTTCAGCTGTAAGCTAGCACGGAAAGTTAGCCCACAAAGCTGGAAGCTACCGGTATCTTCTTGCAATGTGAAGACTTGTAGCCTGTAATGGACAGTTATAAAATATTGTACGTGCATTATTTAAGTGTGTTAACTTCTGTGTAGCATACAGCCCATACTCCCAGTGAGTGCAGTGGTTCCTCAGGACAGGCTAGAGCTGGCAATGACTAAGGGGAGCAGGAACGGTACGCTCAATCAGTAGACGACGGCAGACATTTGACATTTGAAAGTACCAAACCGTTTTTCATATTCTAGGATCGAAAAAGTAGACGTTTCTTCAACACTAGTCACCTCACACAAGAAAGTGTTTAGGCAACTTTTATGACACTTTAATGCATTCATCATGTGTCAAATGAATCGATGATTATGGTTTTGCCTATCTATGCTAGAACTAAGGGGTGAGGAGAGTTGAAGTAGGCCTATGGCTTAAGAAAGCAGACATTGACCAATAATTAGATAAAATGCTTGAGGAGCAACTATGACCTCCCACTGCTGACCCCATCCTTGGCCTTTGAAAGTTCCCTAGGCTGTTGGCGTAACTCTAAGTCCATCAGCAGACAGAGGCATCAGTAACAGACAACAGTAGAGACCTACTCATATCTGAACATATGAGACCTTGCTCTCCACCCGTTCCCCGTGTGAGCCATCTGATTGGCTGTTACCATCTCTCAGGTCATGTCACACTCACTCCATCGACCTCTCATTAAGGATTACGTAAGTGTTAGAGACATGGCACCATATCATGCCATATGCATCATAGGTAAACGATACGTTATCACACACTAACTACTCGCTCACTCATAAGTCTATTTAGTGCGATGAAAAAGAGCACAGTATGACCCAGAGGATAACGCTACAGTCGGTCTGGTGGCTAGAGACTGGGTCAACAGGGGAGGAGCTTTCTTAAGGTAGGAGTTTCTTAAGGTAACTTACACACAACTCAACTGTTGTTACTCTACATTTGTTTGGCCATCTTACTGATTGAACATTTCATACAGTTGGCAGCCCAAATCTCTTATTAACAGTCATGAGAACAAATAGGCCTAACCATCATTTACCTAAATGGGACACAAATATAAGGTCCAAACTGTCATTTGATCAACACAGTCTAAGGTCCAACCGATTGCTTTCCTTCGGACACGACAGGTGCAACTACAATACACACATCCGAAGCCTTGACTGCCATGAGCAAAATTGTCACTTAAACCAACAAGAGCAACACAACCTAACTGACAGATTCAGATAACTGACTCCTTAAAGGACGTTGGAAGAACACTTGACAGGCTAATGAGAGACTAGCAACCCATCAGACAGATTGTCTGAGGCTACAGCTGTAGACAGTAATAATGGAGATAGAGCCGTTGCCAACCCATTATGCCATTCAAATTCTCTATGCTGCTCCTAGTACGGTCCTGTGTGGTTGGTAAACAACATCCAAAACCAGCGGAAGTCAGAGACGAGAGAGAGAGAAAGGGAAGAGAGCCTCAGCCATGGAGAGCTGTCATCATGCGAGAGGCACAGACACACACAAACACACAGTGAAATTTGGCACACACACACACATACCTCCGTGTGCCTGTGAGGACATGGACTTTGAGGAATGGTAGCTACAGCAACGACCTGAGAAAATTGAATAGAATCCCGTTTGGCAAGCAGAGTGGCTTCTTAGGGGTTAGCTGAGAGCAAAATAACAAATGGGACCAACACACCCAGGAGCCCCATTAAGAGAGAACACAAAGCCTGGAGAGTGTGTGCGCGCGTGTGTGAGTGTGTAAAGCTAGCGTGAGCATTTCTCCATTGATAATCCATCCACCTGACAGAAGTGCATATCAAGAAGCTGATTAAACAGCATGATCATTACACAGGTGCACCTTGTGCTGGGGGACAATAAAAGGCCACTCAAAAATGTGCAGTGTCACAACACAATGCCCCAGATATCGATATCTCAAGTTGAGGGACTGTACAATTGGCATGCTGACTGCAGGAATGCCGACCAGAGTTGTTGCAGCGAATTCAATCATAATTTCTCTAGCATAAGCCGCTTCCAATGTAATTTTAGAGAATTTGGCAGTACTTCCAACCGGCCTCAAAAGCGCAGACCATGTAACCATGCGCAAATTTCTGCACAAACTGTCAGAAACCATCTCAGGGAGGCTCATCTGCATGTTCGTCGTCCTCACCAGGGTCTTGACCTGACTGGAGTTCGGGGTCGTAACCGACTTGAGTGGGCAAATGCAGTGGAGAAGTGTGCTCTTTACGGATTAATCCCGGTTTAACTGTACCAGGCAGATGGCAGACAGAGTGTATAGCGTCGTGTGGGCGAGCAGTTTGCTGATGTAAATGTTGTGAACAGAGTGCTCCATTTTTGTCGGTGGGTTATTGTATTAGCTGGCATAAGCTACGGACAATGAACACAATTGCATTTTATTGATGGCAATTTGAATGCACAGAGATACCATGACGAGATCTTAAGGCCCATTGCCATGCATCCGCTGCCATCACCTCATGTTTCAGCATGATAATGCACGGCCCCATGGAAGCAAAGGAAGACGAAAATGTCCCACTTCTTCCATGGCCTGCATACTCAGACTTCTTATAAAAAACAATCAATTAGTTAACTACACATGGTTGATGATATTACTAGTTTATCTAGCGTGTCCTGCGTTGCATATAATCGATGCGGTGCGTATCGTTGCGCCAATGTGTGCCTAACCATAAACATCAATGCCTTTCTTAAAATCAATACACAGAAGTATATATTTTTAAACCTGCATATTTAGTTAAAAGAAATCCAGGTTAGCAGGCGATATTAACCAGGTGAAATTGTGTCACTTCTCTTGCGTTCATTGCACGCAGAGTCAGTGTATATGCAACAGTTTGGGCCACCTAATTTGCCAGAATTTTATGACATAACATTGAAGGTTGTGCAATGTAACAGGTATATTTAGACTTATGGATGCCACCCGTTAGATAAAATACGGAACGGTTCCGTATTTCACTGAAAGAATAAACGTCTTGTTTTCGAGATGATAGTTTCCTGATTCGGCCATATTAATGACCTAAGGCTCATATTTCTGTGTGTTATCATGTTATAACTAAGTCTATGATTTGACAGAGCAGTCTGACTGAGCGATGGTAGGCACCAACAGGCTCGTAAGCATTCATTCAAACAACACTTTCGTGCGTTTGCCAGCAGCTGTTTATGACTTCAAGCCTATCAACTCCCGAGATTAGGCTGGTGTAACCAATGTGAAATGGCTAGCTAGTTAGCGGGGTGCGCGCTAATAGCGTTTCAAACGTCACTCCCTCTGAGACTTGGAGTGGTTGTACCCCTTGCTCTGCATGGGTAACGCTGCTTCGAGGTTGGCTGTTGAACCAGGAACACATTGACGAGCCCAGGTAGGAGCGAGGAGGGGGACGGAAGCTATAATGTTACAGTGGCAATACTAAAGTGCCTATAAGAACATCCAATAGTCAAAGGTTGGGCACTGATGTTGGGCGATTAGGCCTGGCTCACAGAATCTTTCCAATTCATCCAAATGGTGTTTGATGGAGTTGAAGTCAGGGCTCTTTGCAGGCCAGTCAAGTTCTTCCACACCAATCTCAAAAACCATTCCTATTTGGACCTCGCTTTGCGCACGGGGGCATTGCCATGCTTAAACAGGAAAGGCCTTTGTGTATGGCTGCTCGGCCATGGATACCGAAACTATACCACGGCAAAGTTTTCAGGCTTGGTGACTCTTTTGGTAGCAGTATCGAACCCTTCCATTACTTCAGCGCACACTCCAAACCGTTCAATAGTTAGGCCATCCATATTACCGGAGCTTATATTCTACCTATTTCTACAACGAATTCTTGGCTGCAATTTAGATAATGCACTGAGTATACTAAACACACTGAGTATACTAAACATTAGCAACATGAAGCTACCATGGACATAATGGCGCCAGAGGAGATGGCCTCCGTTTTACAGTCTCCTAACCAATTGTGCTATTGTGTTTTTTCCCCGCAATATTTGTAAATTATTTTGTACATAATGTTTCTGCAACTGTATCTTACAGCAGAAAAGAGCTTCTGGATAGCAGGACAGCAATCACTCACCTCGGATTAGACAAAGAGCTTCTAGATATCAGGACAGCGATCACTCACCTCGGGTTAGACAAAGATTTTTTCAACAACAACAGCAGCAAGTAGGACTCACACGATATTCTCCAAACACCCCACAGGACAGACAGCCCAATTATTCGCAAAAGGAAGCGACGCAGAGGAAGAAGAGCCGGATACCTCATCCGGACCCGCAGAAGACAACTAGGAAAGCTGCCGTTACCGTCAATATTACTCGCCAGCGTGCAATCATTGGACAATAAACTAGACGAGGTACGATCACAAATATCCTACCAACGGGACATCAAAAACTGTAATATCCTATGCTTCAGGGAATCGTGGCTGAATGACGACATGGATATTCAGCTAGTGGGATACACGCTGCACCGGCAGGACAGAACAGAACACTCCGGTAAGAGCAGGGAGGGGGGGGGGATGTCTGTGCATATTTGTAAACAACAGCTGGTGCATGAAATCTAAGGAAGTCTCTAGATTTTGCTCGCCTGAAGTAGAGTATATTATGATAAATTGCAGGCCACACTACTTGCCTAGAGAGTTGTCAGCTATACCTTTCGTGGCTGTTTATTTACCACCACAGACAGATGCCGGCACTAAGACCTCACTCAGCCAGCTGTATAAGGAAATAAGCAAACAGGAAACCACTCACCCAGAGGCTACGCTCCTAGTGGCCGGAGACTTTAATGCAGGGAAACGTAAATCAGTTCAACTAAATCTCTATCAACATGTTAAATGTGCAACCAGAGGGAGAATTATTATTTTTTAGATCACCTGTACTCCACACACAGAGATGGGTACAGAGCTCTCCCTCGCCCTCCATTTGGTAAACTCGACCACAACTCTATCCTCCTGATTCCTGCTTACAAGCAAAAATTTAACCAGGAAGCACCAGAAGCAGATGCTAAACTACAGGACTGTTTAGCTATCACAGACTGGAACATGTTCCGGGATTCTTCCGATGACATTGAGGAATACACCACATCAGTCACTGGCTTTATCAATAAGTGCATTGAGGATGTCGTCCCCACAGTGACTGTGCGTACATACCCCAACCAGAAGCCATGGATTACAGGCAACATTCGCACTGAGCTAAAGGGTAGAGCTGCCGCTTTCAAGGTGCGGGACTCTAACCCGGAAGCTTACAAGAAATCCCGCTATGCCCTGCGACGAACCATCAAACAGGCAAAGCGTCAATACAGATTGAATCATACTACACCGGCTCCGACGCTCGTCAGATGTGGCAGGGCTTGCAAGCTATTACAGACTACAAAGGGAAGCACAGCCGCGAGCTGCCCAGTGACACAAGCCTATCAGACGAGCTAAATCACTTCTATGCTCGCTTCGAGGGAAGCAACACTGAGGCATGCAGGAGAGTATCAGCTGTTCCGGATGACTGTGTGATCACACTCTCCGTAGCCGACGTGAGTAAGACCTTTAAACCGGTCAACATTCACAAGGCTGCGGGGCCAGATGGATTACCAGGACGTGTGCTCCGGGCATGTGCTGACCAACTGGCAGGTGTCTTCACTGACATTTTCGACATTCCCCTGATTGAGTCTGCAATACCAACATGCCTCAAGCAGACCACCATAGTACCTGTGCCCAAGAACACAAAGGCAACCTGCCTAAATGACTACAGACCCGTGGCACTCTCGTCTGTAGCCATGAAGTGCTTTGAAAAGCTGGTAATGGCTCACATCAACACCATTATCCCAGGAACCCTAGACCCACTCCAATTTGCATACCGCCCAAACAGATCCACAGATGATGCACTCTCTATTGTACTCCAAACTACCCTTTCCCACCTGGACAAAAGGAACACCTATGTGAGAATCCTGTTCATTGACTACAGCTCAGCATTCAACACCATAGTACCCTCAAAGCTAATCACTAAGCGAAGGAACCTGGGACTAAACACCTCCCTCTGCAACTGGATCCTGGACTTCCTGACGGGCTGCCCCCAGGTGGTGAGGGTAGGTAGCAACACATCTGCCACGCTGATCCTCAACACTGGAGCTCCCCAGGGGTGCGTGCTCAGTCCCCTCCTGTACTCCCTGTTCACCCACGACTGCATGGCCAGGCACGACTCCAACACCATCATTAAGTTTGCTGACGACACAACCGACAATGAGGAGACCGCCTATAGGGAGGTCAGAGACCTGGCCGGGTGGTGCCAGAATAACAACCTATCCCTCAACGTAACCAAGACCAAGGAGATGATTGTGGACTACAGGAAAAAGAGCACCGAGCACGTCCCCATTCTCATCGACGGGGCTGTAGTGGAGCAGGTTGAGAGCTTCAAATTAGAATGGTCCAAACACACCAAGACAGTCGTGAAAAGGGCACGACAAAGCCTATTCCACCTCAGGAAACTAAAAAGATTTGGCATGGGTCCTGAGATCCACAAAGGGTTCTACAGCTGCAACATCAAGAGCATGACTGGTTGCATCACTGCCTGGTACGGCAATTACTCGGCCTCCGGCCGCAAAGCACTTCAGAGGGTAGTGCGTACGGCCCAGTACATCACTGGGGCAAAGCTGCCTGCCATCCAGGACCTCTACACCAGGCGGTGTCAGAGGAAGGCCCTAAAAATTGTCAAAAACCCCAGCCACAGACGGTTCTCTCTACTACCGCATGGCAAGCGGTACCGGAGTGTCAAGTCTAGGACTACTGAATGGTTACCCGGACTATTTGCATTGTGTGCCACCCCCCAACCCCTATTTTACGCTGCTGTTTCTCTCCGTTTATCTTAAATGCAGCCACTTTAACTATTCATTCATGTACATACTACCTCAATTGGCCCAAACATCTGCATAGTGTCCCACCATCCGCTAGCCCCTCTTTTTACGCTAGTGCTACTCTCTGTTCATCATATATGCAAAGTCACTTTAACCATACCTACATGTACATACTACCTCAATAAGCCTGACTAACCAGTGTCTGTATATAGCCTTGCTACTCTTATTTTCAAATGTATTTTTACTGTTGTTTTATTTCTTTACTTACCTACACACACACACACACACACACACTTTTTTCTCCGCACTATTGGTTACAGCCTGTAAGTAAGCATTTCACTGTAAGGTCTACTTGTATTGGGCGCACGTGACAAATAAACTTTGATTTGAAATAACAGAGAGAACTATGAATATAGGTATTTGATCATGTCTGTATGCATTAGAGGTCGACCGATTATGATTTTTCAACGCCGATACCGATTATTGGAGGACCAAAAAAGCTGATACCGATTAAAAAAATTACAAATTACAAAAAAAATGCATTGTTTTAATGCTAGCTAGCAACTTACCTTGGCTTACTACTCCTTGTGGAGTGCAACGAGAGAGAGGCAGGTCGTTATTGCGTTGGACTAGTTAACTGTAAGGTTGCAAGATTGGATCCCCCGAGCTGACAATGTGAAAATATGTCTTTCTGCCCCTGAACGAGGCAGTTAACCCACCGTTCCTAGGCCGTCATTGAAAATAAGAATGTGTTCTTAACTGACTTGCCTAGTTAAATAAAGATTAAATAAAAAGGTGTCAAAAAAATAATAATAATATATATTTATTTATTTTTAAATCGGCACCCAAAAATACAGATTTCCGATTGTTATGAAAACTTGAAATCGGCCCTAATTAATCGGCCATTCCGATTAATCGGTCGACCTCTAGTATACATATCCAAATATTAATGACTTCTGAAATCCGACACGGTTTCACTGGAATTATCAACCCTCAACAGCTCATGGTTAAGCTGACATTCATCTCAACAGGTAGGCTAGTACAGTATGGCTGTCTTAACTGAAATGGTGCTCACATAACTTTCATTAGCTGGCTTTGGTTAGCATCCTAGCTAGTTACACGGGCATTTGTCAGTCAATGCACTATTTGTTGTTATTTCTCTGCTACACTTGGAAATCACCACAATGTTTCCACCCTGAATATGTATGTATTAGCAGCCTGTGTCCGTTTGAGGTGGAATCTAAATGAGAATTTCTGGTCTACGACAGGAATTACTCGAAATCGGTGTGGCAACTTCCTCTGAGGTGGGCCTTTAATATCAATAACTCAAAACGATCATTTTTAATTTAGCTTATTTTAAGACATTGAACTCTGGTACTTATAAGTTGTAGCTCAATGACCAATCACAGCCCTCCTTTAGGATTGCACTTTCAGGAAATCACCAGCAGAGGGAGCTGCCTTGGAATCCATTTACCATTATAGTGTGTTGGTGGTGTCATAACGTTTATCAGAACTTCAAAATTAGTAGAGCCCACTCTGGAAATTGTATGCACTTATAGAGTATTTAGTTCCAAACAATGGATTAAAATGTACTAAATCTAAAAGAGTAGTTGAGATATTCCTATTTTTAATTTTGAATACATTTGTCCAAATGTGTATTTCAGCATATAGACATGCTCCATATTTTGGAGTATAATGACCAAGATGTCTGTATCATGTATGGTTCACGGATCATAAGGTCATTTTAGGCTAAAAAGGGCCTAAAATGGCCACTTTTCATGATTTTCTAAAAACATTTTGTAAAAAGCATGTCAAACATCCTTCCTTCCAATGAAGTTTCTATGTGAGAATTGCCAGAAGAATCAGATACCAAAAATACTTTCCGCACCCGCTGGCATGAATCGCCCATTACATACCCTACACCTGTCCAACATGTTAGTAACAATGCCTTTGAAACATATACTCAAAATGCAGAAAGTGGTCTACTCTCTTTAGAATGATGGTTGACTTCTACTATCACAGCCTCAAATTGGAATTGAAACAGCCATCACAAGGCCCATAGCAGAAAACCAAAAATAAGAAAGCAGTCAATCAATAGGCTAGACTAGGCATAATGACTGAAATCAAGAGAAAGGCCTGGCTTTCAATCCTTCGCCGCAAATCTCTGAATAAATGCCATTGACAGCTGTAGTGGTGGAAAGGTTAGCGTGAGTGTCTACAAAAATGAATCTACATGGTGATGATTGAGAATGGGAGTGACTTATAGTGTAAGCGATGAGTCAAACTTGGAAAAGGACAACTGGTAGAAAAGTAAATCATATTGAGACAGGATAGAAAAAACACACCGAGTTAATAAAGCTGATCGTGGACTTCAGGAAACAGCAGAGGGAACACCCACCTATCCACAAACGGGGCCACGGTGGAGAAGGTGAAAAGCTTCAAGTTCCTCACACATCACTGACAAACTGTGGTGGTCCACCCACACAGACAGTGTGGTGAAGAAGGCGCAACAGTGCCTCTTCAACCTCAGGAGGCTGAAGAAATTTGGCTTGGCACCTAAAATCCTCAGACTTTTACAGATGCACAATTGAGGGCATTCTGTCAGGCTGTATCACTGCCTGGTACAGCAACTGCACCCCCCGAACCACAGGGCTCTTCAGAGGGTGGTGCGGTCTGTCCAACACATCACCGGGGGCACACTACCTGCCCTCCAGGACACCTGCAGCACCCGATGTCACAGGAAGGCCAAAAAGATCCTCAAGGACAACAACCACCCGAGCCACTGCCTGTTCACCCCGCTATCATCCAGAAGGTGAGGTCAGTAAAGGTGCATCAAAGCTGGGACTGAGAGACTGAAAAACAGCTTCGATCACAAGGCTATCAGACTGTTAAACAGCCATCACTAGCCCCTTAAGAGGCTGCTAACCTATATACATAGACTTGTAATCACTGGCCACTAATAATTGGCACACTAATCACCTCAATAATGTTTACATATTTTGCACTACTCATCTCATATGTATTTACTGTATTCCATTCTACTGTATTTTAGTCTACGCCGCTCCGACATTACTCGTCCAAATATTTATATATTCTTAATTCCCTTCCTTTACTTTCAATTTGTGTGTATTGCTGTGAAATTGTTAGATATTACTTTTAGTTTAGTTTATTAATTTGACCATTTTAAAAAACAAGCACACATAAAACGTAAGTCATACATGCACATGAATAAAATCATTGAGGATAACACACAAAAGTCTGGGACTTATTTCCATTGTTGTACTCTTACTTGTTAGATATTACTGCACTGTTGGAGCTAGAAACACAAGCATTTCACTACACCCACAATAACATCTGATAAACATGTGTATGTGACCAATAAAAATGTATTTGATTAAAGGTAGGTACTAATAGTCAAGCACAGGGCCATGGGTTTACATTGCTCCGGGTGTAGGACATTCTAGGAAATGTGGGGCTTTATCTGGTACTCTGTGAATCGAACTTTAACTGACAAAAGAAAACCACCAACACACGCCTGTGACAACATTGACAATGTATAAAAGACAAACATTGAGGAAGTTGCTACGTTCCGGCCTGGTGTCCCTCAGGGTAAGCCTTGAGGAATGTAACCTTAAAACCTTTTGACACTGATAATGAGGCAACCAATGGCAGGGCAAGACACTGCTGCAGGTGTCTGCAGATACACACCCACTTAGTACGAGCTAGAGAGTGAGTCAGCACAATGCAGCGTCACCTGAAACCTGGGAGAACAGTCACACACACTACTACCTAGGAGGATCCTGCCCCCAAAACTTCTCCTGCATCCTCCCCGGAACTCAAAAACATCAAGAGGAGCGATGTGCTTTAAACTGTATACCTGAAGCACCAACCATGTCAGAGACTTTTCCATAGTCCTCAATGGTAATGACTAACCTCCAGGCATAAACCTAATTTGTCATGTTGAGTGCTGACACACCTAGGGCCTCTGAGGATTGTGTAAGTATGAGAGATGCGTGGGTTGAAATGGATGCTGCTAATTGATTGGTGCGGGCAATTACAGAAAGTCACCTTACACAGGCTATTCCCATGGGGATTTATCTGTCAACAAAGTTGAATCTTTACTCTAATTGTGCATCATGTAAATGGGATTCACACTACATCTGTACAATTCACCATTTCTTGATTTCTGTCAAGATGCTGGTACTTCAAATAACATGAAGCTGCCTAATGTCACAGTGGCCCATTTCCAGCACAGACAGAGGTTAACAGCGGCCAGAACATCTTCTAACATTAGCTGATGGAGCAGATAGCTCTCCGCATCTTGACAGATACAGACAGCATTGACACAGACAGACATACCATTTATCTCGGTACCCCCTGTATATTATTGGCTCGTTGTTGTGTTACTTTTTAACTTCAGTTTATTTGGTAAATATTGTATTAACTTTTTCTTGACCTGCATTGTTGGTTAAGTGCTTGTAAGTATTTCACGGTAAGGTCCTACACCTGTTGTATTCGGTGCCTGTGACAAATCCAATTTGATCCCCACCTTTAGTGCGACAGGTAGCCTAGCGGTTAAGAACGTTCGGCCAGTAACAAAAACGTTGCTGTTTCGAATCAACGGTTTTGTCTATGTACCCTTGAGCAAGGCCCTAATTTCTCCTGTAATGTAAATCGCTCTGGATAATAGTGTCTTAAATTATGCCCATGTATTGCATTCCCTGAACAAGTCTCCGATGTCGGTAGTAGCCAGGGATGGCAGTGAAAGTAAATGCATTTTATTGCTCAAAGCTAGATTAGGTTGCTAGCTAACTAAACATGGGACTAGATATAGTAGGGAATTAATAGGAGGGAGACATTAGCTAAGTTAGCTATGTTACAGTAACTAGCTAGTAAGTGTTAACGTTATCAAATCTATTGGCTGGCTAGGGAGCTAACATTACATCAATGCGACACCAACCTTTATAACACTGAATTTACTTGCTACATAAAATAAACCAAACAAACTATGGAAGTGATGTCTTGCTTCAGCTAGAAAGTTAGCTAGCTGGTCCCGAGAGCTCGTCGAGAAAAGCTTGTTAGCTAGCATCAAAACAAAGATTAAGCACAAGTTTGCACTTCTTCACATTCCATTCCATGCACAAAACTCAGAGAACTGTCACATATAGTGTTAAATAATTACTGTACCTGAAGATTTGGGACACCTGGTGACGCTTGACTTAATTTGACAGGGTGACCAAACGCTCTGTGTGAATTGACACAGAAGCGGAAATGCTTGACCACAGGGGCGGTCTCATGACAAGCCAATCGGGCATCCGTGAATGGACCGCCTGATCCACACAAACACATGCTGAAAGGCTGGAAGAAGAACAGAGTGTACTACTACTGTAAATAACATTACATACACACTGTACTCAGTATTCGGATACAAAAACGTGTTTTATCCACATTAGTGATAAGGTGTATGGCAAAATATCGAATTACTATCAAAGTGATATGTGACCCAACAATCAATTTCCAGAGGACAGAGGAAATCATTAATGATTATGGAAAATACTCGGTCGATTTTCTTACCACACCACCTTGTTGTTTTTCATTTTGATCATTTATATCTGAAATCTCCTAATCCCATGGCATTACTACACAACATCAACAGCCAACACATTCTGTCTGCTCTCATGGACACTGCCAAAGCCAGGTGCACAACCATGTCTGCATGAAGGCTCAGTGAATGGTGAATGGTAATTGTTGGTTGTATTGAAGTTGATAATGCTTTACTGATAATGCTGGTGATGATGAGAGAAAACCATGGGACTGTAGTAGAGACACCTCCTCTACAAATATGTCAAACTGTATTCTAAAGTGAATGATATCACATGTACAGACAATTGTAGACACATTAGGCAATCAAATACAGCAACTGACAGGGAGAGTATTTTTCATTGCCAGTCTACCTACTTCCAGCATGTCCTGCACCAAAGATAAAGCTGGGAGGGATGGGAGTAGATCTATAGCAGTAATCAGGAGGCAGTGCATTATTAATGAGGGATAAGTTTGGTTGCCATGTATTATTCTGCGTATCGATAAGGGAGGCAGCAGTGACTGATACACCCACCTGCTTAGATCATCATAAAGCAATGACTACTGGCCGCTGCCATGACCTGCAGTGACCCTGTCACAAATATGCACTCACTGTGTGTGTGTGTGTGTGTGTGTGTGTGTGTGTGTGTGTGTGTGTGTGTGTGTGTTTCAGATAAGAGAGAGACACGAGAGGAGGAGGGAGAAAGAGCATAACAATCAACCTCGATCATTCGCTGAGAGCAGATGAGATGTTGGGTGGATTAGACAGGATCTTGGCCAACTTGTGTTGCATAAGTCTGATGATTTGATGAGTGAGGGAGTTGTTTTCTCCATTCAAGCACTGCCCAGTTCTGGGCTCTTCAATAAAACACAGACCTGTTTGTCTACTCACACCCCCCTGAAAACAGGGAGAATGTACAGAGAGAGTGGATAATTATGGCCATTGTTGAAGCGGCATCGCTCTGATGGTTCACGGCAACGCAAGAGAAGTTGTTGAGCCAGCTTCAGAGAAAGAGTTATTCATTCAGCATTATGAACGGTAATTACACAGATAACCAGGGCTGGAGAATGCCACAGACTAGTTTAGTTCAAGTGCTTCAGAGAAGAAAAAATATGTATATTTATCTCTTGGCATATCACAACAATGGGTCCTAAACTATTTTATTCTTTTGGAATTTAGATTGACCAAGAAAGCTTTGAGCGTAGGAAACATTGAAATTGTTGTGTCAAATATTTTGTAATCAAATAGGCTTCTCACAAATTACTTATCACAGACTTATTTTTCTGTGAGGATATGTTGTTTACTTCAAGGAGTAGTCGTGTTCATTGTTTCAGGGGGTAGTCATACGTATTGCTCCTTCTTGCTGACGCCCTGATTTCCCTTGCAATGTCCTTACTGGCTGTTCCTCATATCCCCACTAGATGGAGGTAGAGAACTGTGATACATTTTCTTGATTTTCCACAATCAGTTTGATCAGAAATCTATTCAGTTTTCATGATATGCTGTCTCCCTAGATTAAAATTGTTAATGAGTGAAAACTGTAACAATTTTGAGAGTTAATTGAAGGCAATCCAGATGTTGTGAGAACATTATTATTTGCACATTTGACCAAAAGACAGCTCAAATCGAAGGTATGATTTCCCGTGCATACGAAGGTCACATACTGTATTAATGTAAATATAATTTGCTGTGATTTATGTCACATCTTTTTACTATTTATATTCCTTTGTGTCACTCACCATGTCAACACACAACAAGCAGAGGAAAAAAATAACAAGGCCAGATGAAAGATGAGCATACAGTTATCATCATTGTTGGCATCCAAACCATCACTATGGAGACTTGGTGGCAGTGCACCGCCAGAGGGCCACAGAAACAGTGTTCATCTAGGCCTCTGGAGGGACAACAGAGCAGTAGGGGGTCCTACTATTGATATCATTATTACAGTTATTCTGGGATGAAAGCAGAGGAAATGCTTGTTATTCATACTGTAAAAAAATAATGTTACTTTATATTCCACCAGCAGTTAAATGATGGTTTAAATCTGTCTCTGAGAATGCTGGCATACTTATGTAATAGCACTGATAATAGATAATAGCCAAGTTCTCAAAACTTATGTTGAGGATGACTGGATTCCAATTATTTTATGGTAAAGACATGCTTGGACAGCAGTTTTTCTATATGGGTAATAGTCTCCTGTATATCCAGAGCGGATGGACTTCAAATATCTAAACTGGAAGGGAAAGAAAAAGGTGTAAGATCATTAAGGACTATCTCCATGTTTAGTTGGTTCTCTCCCTCCCTGTTCCAGCTCTGAGAACGATAAAACGCTGGGCCCCGGTGCCGTCTGTGATTCCATGCCATATCCTGGCTCTGCCAAGGATGCAGCCATGGTAGCCCTGGCACCACAAAGTGCCTTGTTTGGACTATGCCCAACCTAGCAGATGGCATATCTTGCAGAAATGCCCATCTTCAAACAGTAAACAAAGGACAGACAGACACAGACAGACAGACAGATAGACAGATAGATAGATAGATAGATAGATAGATAGATAGATAGATAGATAGATAGATAGATAGATAGATAGATAGATAGATAGATAGATAGATAGATAGATAGATAGATAGATAGTGGCTCTTCCAGTAGGATGTTTTGCAAGGCTGACAGCCTTTCATGTATTATCTCTGTGCAAATCCGCTTTGATAGGTTTTATGTAACATTGTTACATGATCCCTGGCGGAAGCTCACAGCTACTCATGACTTACTTTATGATATTATTCCATTATTGGTCTTTGAAGATTGCCATTGCAGCATGTTCATCTATTATTAATGTGTTTTTTAGGAGCTGGGGTGACTATCAGCCTGCATTAGACCCTAGAGAGGCTGGTAATAACCCTGTAAGGGGTTAACCAGGAGCTTTGTGCTGTGCTGTGCTGTGTGTGTGTGTGTGTGTGTGTGCACAACTGAGCAAGAAGACAAGTACATTAGAGTGTCTAGTTTGAGAAGGAGACGCCTCACAAGTCCTCAACTGGCAGCTTCATTAAATAGTACCCGCAAAACACTAGTCTCAACGTCAACAGTGAAGACGCGTCTCTGGGATTCTGGCCTTCTAGGCAGAGTTCCTCTGTCCAGTGTCTGTGTTCTTTTTCCCATCTTAATCTTTTCTTTTTATTGGCCAGTCTGAGATATGGCTTTTTCTTTACAACTCTGCCTTGAAGGCCAGCATCCAGTGTTTTACGAGTACTATTTAATGAAGCTGCTAGTTGAGGACTTGTGAGGCGTCTGTTTCTCAAACTAGACACTAATGTACTTGTCCTCTTGCTCAGGTGTGCACCGGGGCTTCCCACTCCTCTTTCTGTTATGGTTAGAGCCAGTTTGCACTGTTCTGTGAAGGGAGTAGTTCACAGCATTGTACGAGATCTTCAGTTTCTTGTCAATTTCTCGTATGGTATAGCCTTAATTTCCCAGAACAAGAATAGACTGATGAGTTTCAGAAGAAAGTTCTTTATTTCTGGCCATTTTGAGCCTGTAATTGAACTCACAAATGCTGATGCTCCAGATACTCAACGAGTCTAAAGAAAGACAGTTTTATTGCTTATTTAATCAGACAACAGTTT
Source organism: Oncorhynchus mykiss (assembly GCF_013265735.2). NCBI lineage: Eukaryota > Metazoa > Chordata > Actinopteri > Salmoniformes > Salmonidae > Oncorhynchus > Oncorhynchus mykiss. Next base: position 54,238,199 of record NC_048580.1, on the reverse strand, counting down.
TCAACTGTGCTAAAATAATTGCAAACCGGTTTTCTAATGATCAATTAGCCTTTTAAAATGATACACTTGGATTAGCTAACACAACGTGCCATTGGAACACAGAAGTGATGGTTGCTGATAATGAGCCTCTGTACGCCTATGTAGATATTCCATAACAAATCTGCCGTTTCCAGCTACAATAGTCATTTACAACATTAACAATGTCTACACTGCATTTCTGATCAATTTGATGTTATTTTAACGGATGAAAAATATGCTTTTCTTTCTAAAACAAGGACATTTCTAAGTGACCCCAAACTTTTGAACGGTAGTGTATGTTTTTTTTTTTTTCTATTATGAATTTGAGGGAAGCATTTGATAAATAAACCACGTCCTGGCCCATTTTGAAACTAGTCTACTCACGGACTGCTAATTAGCTTATTTGTTCAATAACAAGCTTGTTCAGTCATGCTACCTTAAATCCCTAAAGTATACGTTTTATCCTAGTGGAGAGAGTGGGAAAAAAATACATAGTTTGATTAGGGTGTAGTCCTGGGTAGATTTAGGCTATGGCATGTTGTCTTCTTGAGATTTTCTGTTTCATTTCTTTCTTTCACATCTTTCACATTAGCTGATGTAAGTCAGTGGAACAAGTCCTATTCCTTATGAAGGGCTACCATATTATAGGATAATTAGTGTGCTTGTCAGTAAGAACAGTACTGTTATTCCTTTCAGTATTTTATTATTCCACTTCTTCCCAATTTTGATGATGTAACTACTTATTGAAATCTAATATGCCTACTTGGGTGTTTGAAAATATATGACAAGAGGCTTTGTTGGCATTCATGTAGGTAGGCTATGCCATTGATTGTAAGTCATGAAAACGAGAATAAGCTGTATTGAAATGACTGTTACCTCAATTATTTAGTCATTTTAGTAGTGTGAAAGCTGCTAGGCATAGATGGTAAGGGGTCTCTCAATAGCTCATAAACGCAAAAGATCTTGCCTGTGTATTGTAAGATGATAAGTATCTGCAACTAATCAGCCTCAACCACCTTTAGATTTGTTGTGAAGGTGGGGCAACTTGGAGAAATTAATTGTTATAGCAGGAACATTTTCAAACCCCCTGCACTTGGGGAACATACCCCCTGCAAAACTTTCTTCAAGCCCTATTTTAAAGGGATAGTTCACCAACATGAATTCATGTTTAACAAAATTCTTAGTAGATCTAATATCTCTATGTTCATCACACAGTGCACCTGACTGATGCATTTATCTGTTGAAATTCCACCTCTGGCTTTGGGCTAAACCCCAATGTCCTGAAATCCTAGAAACCCCCTGGTAAACATGTTCTATAAGCAGAACTGTATATGTTATTTTATGGATTTGGCCAGCTAAGAAAGGCAGGGGTTTCATTTGAAACATTGCCTAATTGTTTACCAGTAAATTTGGGCTGAATTAATTATATTTGTGTCATCCATTTCCTGCAAAGCTTTACACCAGCCGGCCTATACTGTCCAAATATTGTTTAAGTCTGAATTTAATAGCATATAGCCAGCCTATTTATGTATTTTTTACCTGTGCTTCTTGAAACGATCTACAAGTCTGGGTGGCAGCAGAGAGCACTAAGTGATGCTGAATTTCCAGACAGCGATTCGCCACAGACAGAACCGCTAAAGCTGGGCGGTGAAAAAAACTCGCGAGCACACTTCCACTCTGTTTCTACCACTTCGAACCACTCCGGCGAGATATAGTTGCATATGTTAGTGCAATATGAGTAGAAGATGTGCCAAAACCTAAACGGAATTAACCATAAAACATCATTAGGCCTACAGCGTGTTATGTTATTGTAGCCTAATTTGCCGTTTCCATCTCTATGCGCTGTTAAATCCGGTTTAATAGGGATTGCTGCAGTTTATTTGTTTGCAGTTGTGAGATAAAAGCTCGACTTCTTCTGCCTTTTCTGATAGGGGTTTCATTTCTGTTTTTCTGTATTTGTCAAAGCGGAATGAATGACAAAGACAAAGGCGGATGTTAATTCGCCAACTCACTTTGTCTCGCCGAAGGAAAGGAGACACAGGCACAAAATGGAAAGCGGGACGGAGAGCGCCGACAGCGGGCAGGCGAAGCCTCAACAACAGCACCAGTTCGAGCAACAGCCCGTAGTGCAGCCCATTCAAGTCAACGCAAAGAAAAAAAATAATCGGGCTCCATCACCCGCCAGACCCAAGGATGTGCCTGGATGGTCCCTCACCAAGATCCGTGGAGGAATCGGTACACCAACACTGAGCGTTAAACCAGGATCCATACATTTAGGCAGCCGGGTGTCCAGGCGTAGTCCGGTTAGCGGGAAAGAGACGAAATCTGAGAAAGGAAAACTGACGGGAAAATCCACGGTATCGGTAGCCAGTGCCCAGAAGAGCAGCAGTAAATCGATGAAAGGTGGTCGGAGGAAGGTGTCCGATGCGAGCAACGCCTCCGACGACCAGAGCAAAGACTCCGGTTGCGCTGCGGGCAAACGTTCATCAACCGATAGCAGTTCCGAGCTCTCCGATTGTGCCTCAGAGGAGAATAAACTATCCACGGACGCTCTGAGTAGTGACACCGAATCCAACAGCCGAGGCGGGGGTCTTGATGGCGATAAACCAAGCAGTGACTGCGGACATGGGCCACCGGATAGGGGTAGTCGTGGTGACCATCACGCCAAGACCCCAGTGGATAAGGACCGAACCTCCCTGGGAGTGGAGACCGTAGGGGGGAGCATTTCTCCTGGGGATGAACGGTCTCTCACCTCGTTCGACAGCCGGGTGCCTGCCAGCACATCCCTAGCTTTCTCCGACCTGACGGAAGAGTTCATGGATGGCATGCATGAAGAATTAGTCAGAGAAATCGAGGAACTGAGATCAGAGAACGATTACCTAAAAGTAAGCATATGTTTTCCAGATTGCCTCCCTCAGATTGCTCTCATTTGTGAAAGAAAACAACAACAAAACCCTACTCTCCAAGAACTGTTCTGTTCAAGGGGCAATCTGTAGTTGCTACCTGCATTTTCTACGTATAAATGAATGATATTGTACTCATTGATTCTTGAAGAAAATAACTTAGAAATGCCCCATGAGCTTAGTTCAACTGTTATAGTCCCACAGACAACCCAAAATATAAGCTTGTTTTACTCCAGTGTTTGTAAACAAACACTATATGGCCTCAAAACATGTTTAAAACATGGACTATGCATGGTCAAAACTATAATTTTGGATGGTCAGTACTTGCAACCATATCTTTGTCTGTGAATTTGAAAGTGGTTAAATTTGTTCAGCCCCAGCCTTCAATTTTTACTGAAACGGGGCGGGGAGTTCACTTTGTTGTTGTTTCAACTGCTGAATGCCCCTTTAAGAGATGGAGCCGAACTACTGTTTTCATTGGATCACCAAAAAAACCTAGATTCATTTGCATAAAATATTCACGCATAATTACTGTTCTGAACTTCAAGTTTAAAAAATCAGGGCAAACCCAAATGGGCCACATAGCCAACAACTTCTAAAGTGCAAGATTGTTAACTCATCCTCACTCTTGTCCAAAAACAACAACAAAATACCACCCTTTGAAGGCACAGCGGCTTAGGGTGGTCAGTTTTATCTCAGAATATAAACCCAATGTTTTCTCAGCTGATGATGGTCAGGTTAGTGAATTCCCAACACATCAGAGGTGGTTTCAGGGGCTCATCCGTTACGCACGGGATGATTACAGTGACATGGTTAAGACAGCTTGACTAATTGTATTTTATCTTCCAATATCATTGCCACACTTCACGGAGACTGCCTCAGTGGGGGAGCTTAATAATTCATTGAATTATCCTACAGGCCTGTGTGCAGAGGCGCGCCATGACAACGGGTTATCCAATCATCTTCTAGGTTACCTTAAGCACATTTTCTTTCTTTAGAATTAGAATGATGATTATTATGGTATACATAGGCCTCCCTAGGCTACTATGTGGTGGCCATCTAAGATCAAAAGTCCACCAAAGGTTCACTAGGACAGTCATGCACACTTCCACAATCATGCTAGATTTTTTGATTGATTGCTGACCATAATCATCAAATCCAGCTGACTGATTGATATTTATTTTACTAGGCAAGTCAGTTAAGAACAAGTTCTTATTTTCAATGACATCCCTGATGGAACAGTGGGTTAACTGCCTTGTTCAGGGGCAGAACGGCAGATTTTTACCTTGTCTGTCTGGGGATTCGATCTTCTAACCTTTCGGTTACTAGTCCAACGCTCTAACCACTAGGCTACCTGCCGATTACCACAGACAGCCATGGGGAGCCACATCCTTTTTTATTAGTCAGTCTAATTCGGCGTAAAAATCAGGTCATGTGTGCAGCCATAGTAGTACCAGACCTCCACCGCTGCATTCATTCATCCCCTGCTTCTGTTCTCTACACACCTGTCGGACTATAGCAGCTGTTTTCTGGAGCTAGCCTGCCTCGTGCAGATGCTGCAGTCGAGTGTGCCTACCGTCCTCATTCCACACATCATTGTTTGTACCGGGCTGCACTAGTGACGAGCTCTGCAGTGGTTGACCCACATTCCCCTGTCTTGTATCAGCGTGTGCTGCACGGCAGCCCTCCGCACATTAGCCATGTGATAAAATGCTTCTATTTACTACTACTACTACTACACATTTCATCCACCACCACCCTTATAAATATTTGAACTGCCTTATTACTATCCCGTTGTCAGGGGGGTTGAGGGATTTGGGTAATGCCTCTCAAACTGCACACTGTGTTATGTAAATAGTAGTAGGTAATGCCAGGTTAAGCCCCTAAGGCTTTTTGTGTTTGAAATAAATCATAAATCATTTAAATCATAACATTGTTATTATTCAGGTATTTGTCAGCTGGGAAAAGTTCAGTTCTGTATTACTCTCAGTGTTCTGTAGGGGTTTACCCCTGGACTGGTTATGTAGACTACCAGCTATGATGGGGTTGTTAATATACATTGTTAATAATTCTGAGAGGAAGATACACATCCTGCCAAGGAGACAGTGACAATGATGGTGTTGAGGACTGATCAGATGCTGACATATACTGTACATTAATGATTAGAATGAGTATAATGATTGGCTCATCAAGACCCTGTATATGGTAGGTAAGCATTTCCAACTATTCTTACCCCTCTTCTCTACTCCATCCTTTCCCCCTCCTCTCTCCTCCATCCTTCCCCCCTCCTCTCTCCTCCATCCTTTCCCCCTCCTCTCTCCTCCATCCTTTCCCCCTCCTCTCTACTCCATCCTTCCCCCCTCCTCTCTCCTCCATCCTTCCCCCATACTCTCTCCTCCATCCTTCCCCCATACTCTCTCCTCCATCCTTTCCCCCTCCTCTCTCCTCCATCCTTCCCCCCTCCTCTCTCCTCCATCCTTCCCCCCTCCTCTCTCCTCCATCCTTCCCCCATCCTCTCTCCTCCATCCTTCCCCCCTCCTCTCTCCTCCATCCTTCCCCATCCTCTCTCCTCCATCCTTCCCCCATCCTCTCTCCATCCTTCCCCATCCTCTCTCTTCCATCCTTCCCCCCTCCTCTCTCCTCCACCCCCCCATCCTCTCTCCTCCATCCTTCCTCTCTCTTCCATCCTTCCCCCCTCCTCTCTCCTCCACCCCCCCATCCTCTCTCCTCCATCCTTCCTCTCTCTTCCATCCTTCCCCCCTCCTCTCTCCTCCACCCCCCATCCTCTCTCCTCCATCCTTCCCCCTTCTCTCTCCTCCACCCCCCCATCCTCTCTCCTCCATCCTTCCCCCATCCTCTCTCCTCCACCCCCCATCCTCTCTCCTCCATCCTTCCCCATCCTCTCTCCTCCATCCTTCCCCCATCCTCTCTCCTCCATCCTTCCTCTCTCTTCCATCCTTCCCCCCTCCTCTCTCCTCCACCCCCCATCCTCTCTCCGCCATCCTTCCCCCATCCTCTCTCCTCCATCCTTCCCCCATCCTCTCTCCTCCATCCTTCCCCCATCCTCTCTCCTCCATCCTTCCCCATCCTCTCTCCTCCATCCTTCCCCATCCTCTCTCCTCCATCCTTCCCCCATCCTCTCTCCTCCATCCTTCCCCCATCCTCTCTCCTCCATCCTTCCCCATCCTCTCTCCTCCATCCTTCCCCCATCCTCTCTCCTCCATCCTTCCCCGATCCTCTCTACTCCATCCTTCCCCCATCCTCTCTACTCCATCCTTCCCCCATCCTCTCTACTCCATCCTTCCCCATCCTCTCTACTCCATCCTCTCTCCTCCATCCTTCCTCCATCCTCTCTCCTCCATCCTTCCTCCATCCTCTCTCCTCCATCCTTCCCCCATCCTCTCTCCTCCATCCTTCCCCCATCCTCTCTACTCCATCCTTCCCCATCCTCTCTACTCCATCCTTCCCCCATCCTCTCTCCTCCATCCTTCCCCCATCCTCTCTCCTCCATCCTTCCCCCATCCTCTCTACTCCATCCTTCCCCATCCTCTCTCCTCCATCCTTCCCCCATCCTCTCTACTCCATCCTTCCCCATCCTCTCTACTCCATCCTTCCCCCATCCTCTCTCCTCCATCCTTCCCCATCCTCTCTCCTCCATCCTTCCCCCATCCTCTCACCTCCATCCTTCCCCCATCCTCTCTCCTCCATCCTTCCCCATCCTCTCTACTCCATCCTTCCCCATCCTCTCTACTCCATCCTTCCCCCATCCTCTCTACTCCATCCTTCCCCCATCCTCTCTACTCCATCCTTCCCCCATCCTCTCTACTCCATCCTTCCCCCATCCTCTCTCCTCCATCCTTCCCCCATCCTCTCTCCTCCATCCTTCCCCATCCTTCCCCATCCTCTCTACTCCATCCTTCCCCCATCCTCTCTCCTCCATCCTTCCCCCATCCTCTCCTCCATCCTTCCCCCATTCTCTTTCCCCAGGATGAGATGGAGGAGCTGCGCTCTGAGATGTTGGAGATGAGGGATATGTACATGGAGGAGGATGTGTACCAGCTGCAGGAGCTGAGGCAACAGTTTGAGCAGGCTAACAAGACCTGCCGCATCCTGCAGTACCGCCTCCGCAAGGCCGAGAGACGCAGCCTCCGCGTGGCCCAGACGGGACAGGTAGACGGGGAGCTCATCCGGACCCTGGAGCAGGACGTCAAGGTGAGGGGAGAGGGAGAAAATCTGGATGGAACTGTGTTTGTAAGGGTGGGGTGTGTCTGTCATCATCGACTTCGATGGACAGCTAAGGTGGTGTGTGTGGGTATGTGTGTGTATGGGTGTGTACAGGCCAATGCATAATTCATATGTTAGCAACACCATCAGAAACTTGAAGAGATACTGAACATTGGGTAAATTGCTAGCATTTAGGTGTTCACAGACTTCAAAGATAGGGGGATAACAGATCATAGGACAAAAGTTACATTTGGCTTTAAATGCATCCATTCACAAACCATTGATGGGATTTCTTGTTAGGAGAGACATTTCTGGTTGTGGGTCTTCCTACTGACCTGAGGCTATGGTTACACATCCCAAATTCACAGCTGTTTGTGAACCATTTCCATGTGACAGTAGCACAATGAGGTCTTTCTCAGAAATAGGGGAAGGAGGGAAGAGAGGGGGAGAGGAGAGTGGAGGGTGATGATGTCATCCCCCGATGGCCGGCCGCTGTCCCTCATTAAAAACAGTCCAGTTGTATATCTTTAAAAAAAGAGAGAGAAAGAAACGGGAAGAAAAGCTCCCCTTCTATCTGGTAATCAAAATATTATGCCTCTGAGCGGTGTTTCTGTGCTGACTCTGGGGGATAAGGAATTGGTCTGGCTCCCGAGTTAGGTCCTCAGCAGCCAATCGGGGCGCAGCGGGAGGACGCAAGGCTCTCCAGGCCGAGGGAAGCCAGTCAAAAAAGGCTGTTAACACAGGAAACCAAAAACAAACCACAGGGATGTGACCCCGGCGGCCTCTGCTCTCCGCCATCTCTCTTTCCGTATTCCTAAACAGCCCAGTCTCTCAACATATACCTGATTGTTTCCTCTAGCTACCAACTACACCAGGTCAAATGTTCCCTTGTTCCCTCAAATTGGGTTTAAACACTCCCATGCCCTCCCGACTCACTCCAAACTGAATTCATCTGAACAGTGAGGCTGGCTTTGTTCTCTGACAGTAGGGGTTAATCAAGCATCAAACCAAGCACTGGTGAAGGAAATGTGTGTCACATGTTTAGAGGATTTATGCTATATGTATTCCTAGTGATATTTGAGACCTGTCCTGTACCAGCCACTGTAAACTCTCTTTAACCTGAACACTAGTACGCTATGTTACATTCAGTGGATACAAGTTGTTTCAACACATTGGGGAAGGTTCTTTAGAACAAAAAAAATACTCAGTCTTTATTAGTCACATAGTACTCAACCAACATCAAATAAAATAACATACTGTAAGTTGATAGGGCTGTGTGTGTGTGTGTGTGTGTGTGTGGGGGGGGGGGGGGGGGGGGGGGTGTACCCTTGCATGCATACAGTTTTCACATGTGTGTGATATCTGGAGATGGTCATGGGATACCCCTGGTCATTTTCTGGCCTCTCTGACCCACTGTCCTAATTCCAGAGCTATGAAACATCTGGGTCTGATACAGGAAATAGAAAACAGTGAGGTCTACCACAATGTCAATGGGATATACACTAAGGGAAATACAGTATTTGTTCCAAGAATGTCCAGTAGGATATGGAATTAGTCTGGCATTACACTGTCTGGGTCAGTGTTTTTTCTTCAAGGCAGCTAGCTAGCTTAATGGATACACATCATTCTCTCCCAGGAGGCTATGATGCTATTGTCATTTCTTGCTGGGGAAAGCGACCAAGGTATTTTATTTATAGTCATAAACCACGGTCTCTTCACGCTACCTGTGATCTGTGGTCTTCACTGTTTACTTGGCTCAGGTGTGAAAGATACCATATCCTTCCCTTCTGAGCTTCACATACACAGGATGTGTGGGCTGAGATTCCATGTACTCATAGCAATAGACGAGTTGCATATTTTATTTTAATTCAATTTTTTATTTAACCTTTATTTAACTAGGCAAGTCAGTTAAGAACAAATTCTTATTTACAATGACGGCCTACCAAAAGGCAAAAGGCCTCCTGCGGGGACGGGGGCTGGGATTAAAAATGTAAATAAATAAAATAAAAATATAGGACAAAACATACATCACAACAAGAGAGACAACACTACATAAAGAGAGACCTAAGACAACAACATAGCAAGGCAGCAACACATGACAACACAGCATGGTAGCAACACAACATGACAACAACATGGTATAGTAGCAACACACCAAGGTAGCAGCACAAAACATGGTACTAACATAATTGGGCACAGACAAGAGCACAAAGGGCAAGAAGGTAGAGACAACAATACATCACACAAAGCAGCCACAACTGTCAGTAAGAGTGTCCATGATTGAGTCTTTGAATGAAGAGTTTGAGATAAAACTGTCCAGTTTGAGTGTTTGTTGCAGCTCGTTCCAGTCGCTAGCTGCAGCGAACTGAAAAGAGGAGCGACCCAGGGATGTGTGTGCTTTGAGGACCTTTAACAGAATGTGACTGGCAGAACGGGTGTTGTATGTGGGGGATGAGGGCTGCAGTAGATATCTCAGATAGGGGGGAGTGAGGCCTAAGAGGGTTTTATAAATAAGCATCAACCAGTGTGTCTTGCGACGTGTATACAGAGAAGACCAGTTTACAGAGGAGTACAGAGTGCAGTGATGTGTCCTATAAGGAGCATTGGTGGCAAATCTGATGGCCAAATAGTAAAGAACATCTAGCCGCTCGAGAGCACCCTTACCTGTCGATCTGTAAATGATGTTGTCGTAATCTAGCATGGGTAGGATGGTCATCTGAATCAGGGTTAGTTTGGCAGCTGGGGGGAAAGAGGAGTGATTACGATAGAGGAAACCAAGTCTAGATTTAACTTTAGCCTGCAGCTTTTATATGTGCTGAGAGAAGGACAGTGTACCGTCTAACCATACTCCCAAGTACTTGTATGAGGTGACTACCTCAAGCTCTAAACCCTCAGAGGTATGAATAACACCGGTGGGGGGAGGGGCATTGTTCTTACCAAACCTCATGACCTTTGTTTTGGAGGTGTTCAGAACAAGGTTAAGGGTAGAGAAAGCTTGTTGCACACTAAGAAAACTTTGTTGTAGAGCGTTTAACACAAAATCCGGGGAGGGGCCAGCTGAGTATAAGACTGTATCATCTGCATATAAATGGATGAGAGAGCTTCCTACTACCTGAGCTATGCTGTTGATGTAAATTGAGAAGAGCGTGGGGCCTAGGATCGAGCCTTGCTGTACTCCCTTGGTGACAGGATGTGGCTGAGACAGCAGATTTTCTGACTTCATGCACTGCACTCTTTGAGAGAGGTAGTTAGCAAACCAGCCCAAAGACCCCTCAGAGACATCAATACTCCTTAGCCGGCCCACAAGAATGGAATGGTCTATCGTATCAAAAGCTTTGGCCAAATCAATAAAAATAGCAGCACAATGTTGCTTAGCATATAGGGAGGGAAAGGAGAGGTTAGTGAGATAGGGAGATGAGGGTGGATTCCCTCTCTCTCTCTCTCCACTCTCCCTCTCTCCATCCCTCTCTCAGCAGCAGACAAATAAATCATATATGCCATTTAGAAGACACTTTTATCCAGAGCAACTTAGAGTCATGCATGCATGGATTTTACATTTGGGTGGTCCCGGGAATCAAACATACTACCCTGATGTTACAAGCGCCGTGCTCTACCAACTGAGCTTACAAAGGACTGCAGATAACAGCTGGGCTGCTGCATCCTGGAGATACTATACACATAGAAACCGTCTCCATGTGTCAGCCAGGCAGGCTCCCGTTCAGAGAGCCGATTGGCTTGCTCATGGAGTTCCAGGAAGTGTTGTTGATCCCTGTGCCTGCTGCCTGCTCAGCACGGCACTAGCAGGAGCGTGTGTGGATGCCCACAATGTTGATTATACTGTAACCACTGTCGTGCAGAGGTTGGCTCTTTAACAGCTGGGGAGCCTTTTTATCTATACACAGAATGGAAGAAGATGTACTATTCTCTGTTTCTGGAGGCTGCAACAGGAAGGATAACAACTAGATGATAGGTATATAAAAGTGCACCAGTTGGGTGAGCCTGTTAGCTGATACTTTAATACTGGATCCCATCACCATTTAAATAGCAAAGATCTATAGTATATACTCTATATAGTATATACTCAATGCTTTCATAGAGTATGCTCTCCTTTGTAAACACTTTCTTAGCTCATTAAAGTAGAAAATACAATATCTCTTTAAGACATACTTTACAGTAAAGTCAGTAAGGCATCGGCTAATCAAGTTGGCAACATTGCAAATGGCAGCCTATTCCCTAAATAGTGCTCCACTTTTGAGCAGAACCCTATGAGCCCTGTTCAAAAGTAGTTCACTACATACGGAATAGGCTGCCATTTGGGACGTAGCCATGGCCAATGCTTTACACACTCCCCCATCCTGCGCTTACTGCCAACATGCAAAACCCTGATGATAAAATGTACAGGGAAGTCTTTGGAAGACGGCAGTGTGAGGAACAGTTAGAGCTGTGACAATGCTGACAGGCAGGATCAGAGAGCGAACAGGGATCTGTTTCAGCACGCACACACACACACTCCAATGCACGCAGGCATGCAAATACACATACGCGTATGTAGACACACACACACACACACACACACACACACACGAATACATGAAAGACACCCTTTTGATGGTTAAATGTCTCCTTTTGATTTTGTCTGACTCTGTCCAGTGGACCACAGAGAATAGAGGGCATCTCAAGTGTATAGGTAGGAGGGCTGGCTGATAGATGTTTGAAGGCTGGGACTTGACCATAATGTACCAGTCACTCCCCCCTACATATACACTGACTGTATGCCTGTCACATCTTCTAGTGCCAGCTGGGGCCACTCTCACCAATGCTAAAACCGCTCGTTGGGTGACCCTAGACGGTGATTTTTTCCAACTATTGGTTAAGGTTAAGATTGGGAGAGAGCAAGCTGATCCTAGATCTGTACCTAGGGGGAACTCGAGGTGTTTTTTCTCTTTACATATCAAAGCATTATATTTATTGGGAGGTGCAGGCAGACAAAGCAGTGTATGGAAAGGAGCTTAACTGCGAGAGGGAGAGTCCTCTCATTGAATGTGTGTTAAGTTAACAGGCCATTAATAAAGGCTGTTGTTTACTGCCAATGGGGCCCAATCACCATAAAGCATCAAAGTCTAAAAACAGAGCCTGGAAACCTCCCAGAACGCTAATGAAAGAGGCATTGATTTGACCATGCAGTCCGTCTCCCCGCCTGTCCCCTTTCTCCCTTCTACAGTATGGAGAGGAGAGGGCAGAGAGGGAGAGGCAAAGAAGTATAAGGAAAGAGAGAGAAAGAGAATCACAGATTTGTGTGTGTATAAAGGTGAATAAAAATGTGGTTTGTAAATAATATATTGTCTCTGTCTCTGTTGTTTTCCTTCCTTAAAAGTTAAGGACAGCATTAAAAACAGCCAAGCAACACACAAAGGGAGATACGTAGGAGAGAGTGAGAGAAATTAATTAGAGTGTGGTGGTGAACTGGGCAGTTGGTCCAGCTCAGAGTGGGCAGCACAGAGGGGCATTGTGATTCCCAGCTGCACATTGGCTCTGATTCAGGGGCAGAGAGAATCCCCCAATGCACACACACACACACACACACACACACAGGCCCTGTTTCCTGTCACCCCCTTCCTCATTCAATGAGATCAGCACTGTACCATCCTATACCAATAGACTCCCATCTCATGCTATGATGATGCAAAGAGGGAGACAAATATAGAGTAAGGGTGAAAATGAAATAATAATAATGTGCCTTGTATCATTATGTTTACATTTTCAGTATAAACTGTTTCCAGAACATTTGACATAAAGATGACAATCCACTCAAATGTTTTGGATATGTTTCCCATCTATCGTATGAATATGCACCCTTGACATGTCACCTCCTTTCCATATAAACAATTAGAACCAGGCAGTTGGATTTGCTTTTGGATTGAACAACCTGTTATAGTGCCCTGTGATATACAGTCACACACACACACACACACGGTTCTTTGTTATGATCAAATCTGCACCTTATGTTGTTGTTGGCCCAGCAGAACATCATGCACTCATCTGGATAGGGTCTGCGTTTATCCCTAACTGTGTTTAATGGCCTTCCAACCGCTCAGAGGAACACAACTTTAAAGGGCCAGTGCAGTCAAAAACGTGATTTTCCTGGGTTTTATATATATTTCCACACTATGAAGTTGGAGTAATAATATGAAATTGTGAAAATTATGATAATGCTCTTTCAGTGTAAGAGCTGTTTGAAAAGACCGCCTGAGTTTTTGGCCTGTCTGGTGACATCGCCAGGCTGTAAATTAGTTAACAGACCAATAAGAAAGAGAGTTCCAATAACAGCTAGTTTTCAGTTTGTCCCTCCCCACTCAGACCACTACCAGACAGTCTTAGCAAAGTTGTTGCTTGAGAAATTCCCTTTGCTAAGAAGCATTTTTTTGTTTCATTTGGACCCTTTTCATTGAAAACAATCCCAGTGAGGTACTTAATTGTCACCCAGAAATGATTTGATAATGAGTTAGAAACGGGTGCATTGAACCTTTTAAGAAGATCAGCCGGTTATAACAGTCTTGTTCGGTAACGACATGTCAACACATGATTATCTCAGAGCTGCTCTCTGCTCCACTCCTACACATATTAGTGATAATGCTGGGTCATACTATCCAAATAATGTGTTACTTACTGCTGTAACACATTCGTGATAAGCTACAGTATGGTGTGATTTATTACTGTGCTGTGAAGACACCATTAGTAGAGAGCCATACATTTCTTAGGCATATATACGTAGTCATACTTTAAATAAATGACTTTTTACAGTGTGAAGGCTTTATAGGGCATTTATAGTAGTGACTCATTTAGTCCTTTAGTGTGACTCTGGATCATGGCATGTGGATCATACTGATGCTGACCACCCTCCCTCATGTCTTCTCTCTCTTCTCTCCTCCTTTGGACGTCAGGTGGCTAAAGACGTGTCCATCCGGCTGCACAACGAGTTGGACTCTGTGGAGAAGAAGAGGGGTCGTCTGGAGCAGGAGAACGAGGAGCTGAGGGTCAGGCTCCAGGACCTAGAGGTGGCCAAGCAGGTCCTGCAGACTGAGATGGAGAAGCAACGAGAGGTAAGACATGGTGGACTGCCAGGCTGGGAGGGCTGGGATTGGATTGAGCTGGGTTTACTATGGTCGGGCCGTGTTGAGAGGTAAGACATGATGTACTGCCGGGCTGAGTTTGGTTTGGCTGGGCTCGGTTGGGTTGACCACGGCTTTGTCTAGCTGGACTGGGTTTAGCTGGGTTTGGCTATAGGTTACACTGTGTTGAGATGGCTAGGTTAAGTAGGCTTTCTTCAATGGTCCATATACATTCACCGGGCTTGGAATAAAAACATTGAAGTTTGGGACCTCATACATGGTCAGACTGAACCACAATGATATGTTGTCCAGTATGTTGTGTAGAATGAAGAAGTGGGCGATTTGAGTTTTTTTGATAGAGAGTTGTGTTTTTGTTTGGACTGCTAACCATTTGGCGGTATGTTTACTGGACAGAGTTGAATAGAAAACCGTGGGAGGAAGCTGCTTTGTGCAAGTCTTTCTATCCTCATAAAAGCTTCCGTTAAAAACACTCTTTACTCTCTACAGATATTGCGTTATGCTCAGTTAATGCTCTCAGGAGAAATCAAATGTCCTCTTCTCTCAATCTCTGCCCTCCCTCTGTGTTAACTAATCTGAAGTGGACAAAAGGAGGCCCCTCTTTCCTGCCGTCCCTTTATGGATGAGAGGAGAGCAGGGAGGGGGGCTGATCACTGACCGTAGCCTTGGCCAAGATCTCAGAACCGGGGCTGGCTGGGTGGGTAGCTGGCTGTCTTGCTGACTGCGAAACAAACTCACTCTCACTGGATGGCTGACTGGCTGTTTGGCTGGCTGGTTGGTTGGCAGGCTATGCTAAACGGGGTACCGCTGCTGTATTGTGCTTGCCCCATGGAAAAGAGAATTCTTTGCATAGCTGACACTTCTGATCCAGGACTGTTATGTGTGCCTGTCTGTCCCTGGCTTCACTGCTTCACTACCCTCTCTGTCTCTGTTCTCAGTCAGTTAGGAATGTCTCTGTTGAGAGAGAGAGAGAGAGAGAGAGAGAGAGAGAGAGAGAGAGAATCACAGACGTGTGTATAAAGGTAATAAAAGGAGGTTTGTAAATAATTGATTGGTATTCTGTGGCTCCTGTCTCGGTGTGTAAGTGATGCTGCTGTAGTATTGAGCTCAACCAGCTGCTTTGCCTGGCTAGCCCATTGGCTTCTGCTGCTAGTTGATCTGCCTCCTGTGATATTAGACAAGCTGCTTTGCCTGGCTAGCCCATTGGGTTCTGCTGCTAGTTGATCTGCCTCCTGTGATATTAGACCAGCTGCTTTGCCTGGCTAGCCCATTGGGTTCTGCTGCTAGTTGATCTACCTCCTGTGATATTAGACCAGCTGCTTTGCCTGGCTAGCCCATTGGGTTCTGCTGCTAGTTGATCTGCCTCCTGTGATATTAGACAAGCTGCTTTGCCTGGCTAGCCCATTGGGTTCTGCTGCTAGTTGATCTGCCTCCTGTGATATTAGACCAGCTGCTTTGCCTGGCTAGCCCGATGGGTTCTGCTGCTAGTTGATCTACCTCCTGTGATATTAGACAAGCTGCTTTGCCTGGCTAGCCCATTGGGTTCTGCTGCTAGTTGGTCTGCCTCCTGTGATATTAGACCAGCTGCTTTGCCTGGCTAGCCCATTGGGTTCTGCTGCTAGTTGGTCTGCCTCCTGTGACATTAGACCAGCTGCTTTGCCTGGCTAGCCCATTGGGTTCTGCTGCTAGTTGGTCTGCCTCCTGTGACATTAGACAAGCTGCTTTGCCTGGCTAGCCCATTGGGTTCTGCTGCTAGTTGGTCTGCCTCCTGTGACATTAGACAAGCTGCTTTGCCTGGCTAGCCCATTGGGTTCTGCTGCTAGTTGGTCTGCCTCCTGTGACATTAGACAATCTGTTTAAAAACCATTTTAGGCTCTCAGTCGTTCATCATGTAAATGGACTATAATGCATCAACCATCCACACTTCTAAACCAATTGAAATAGTTTTGGGTCAAGAGTAGGGGAGTCGGGGACCGCTGAGGCTAAGTTAGGACAGCTCTCTCTCTCTCGATGATGATTAGATACATTTGAGTGGTTTTGGCTGCCTGGTTCTACTGCACCACTATGACCAGACACATGTTTGATAAGCAGAGATTGCACAAAAATGGACAAAGGAAAGCGGAATGATTGCAACCCCTTCCCTTTCCAAAAGAGACACAGAACACTGCTGATTAAGTTATTATCTCCTATCTCTGCTCATTCCCCCTCTTATTCCAAGAGCATTGATTCCCATTCCAGCTTTTTTGACCCTCTGAAGGTGATGAAGCTGGATTTGATGGAGGGGGGTCTGTGGTAAGGAGGGGAGGGGTTCTGGGGTTGGGTCCTGCAGCAGCTCCAACTGAGATGAATGGAGACAGAGGTGGGCCTAAATGTATGGGGTCCTTGCAGGGGGAAGGAAATCAGGGAAGATACTGCCCTTAATTGGAAACCTGAATGGTGAGAGGGCGAAGAAAAATTCCACAGGGCATATTTCCCTCCTTTCTTTCTCTCTCTTTAACTTGTTTTCCCTCTGTTTCTTTTTCTCATTCTCACTACCTCTCTCTCACTTTCACTCCCAGTCTCTCTCTCTTGTTCTCCACCAGTCTCTCTCTCTTTCTTGGAGGTTGTGGGCAGACTGGGCAGTGTTTTCTGTTTACTGGTGTGTTTATTTGTGGGCTCTCATTACCCCAGAACAGTGTTTATTCGTGGGCTCTCATTACCCCAGAACAGTGTGATTTGTGGGCTCTCATCACCCCAGAACAGTGTGATTTGTGGGCTCTCATTACCCCAGAACAGTGTGATTTGTGGGCTCTCATTACCCCAGAACAGTGTGATTTGTGGGCTCTCATTACCCCAGAACAGTGTGATTTTCTGGGCTCTCATTACCCCAGAACAGTGTGATTTTCTGGGCTCTCATTACCCCAGAACAGTGTTTATTCGTGGGCTCTCATTACCCCAGAACAGTGTTTATTTGTGGGCTCTCATTACCCCAGAACAGTGTGATTTGTGGGCTCTCATTACCCCAGAACAGTGTGATTTTCTGGGCTCTCATTACCCCAGAACAGTGTGATTTTTCTGGGCTCTCATTACCCCAGAACAGTGTTTATTTGTGGGCTCTCATTACCCCAGAACAGTGTTTATTTGTGGGCTCTCATTACCCCAGAACAGCATTTATTCGTGGGCTCTCATTACCCCAGAACAGTGTTTATTTGTGGGCTCTCATTACCCCAGAACAATGTTTATTCGTGGGCTCTCATCACCCCAGAACAGTGTGATTTTGTGGGAACAAGGCGTGGACGGCTTAGGGACACAGACTTCTTTAGCAGTTGATCCCAACAGGGCCTAATGCTTGTTGGGATGTTTGTTTTGCAACCGCCGCTCATTTTGCCACTACTTTTCTAGGAAACACAACACCGATCCTGCCCCCATTGTATATGTGAATTTCAGGAAGGGCTGTTGTCCTTTGTTTGTAGGGGGCTGGGGGAAGCATGTCCTTGAGCTAGAGAAGGGGAGCAGCCTAAGAGAGGCAAAGAGAAGGTATGTGGAGCTAAAGGACATGTGATTGTGAGCTACGTCCTTATCAATCACATGGTTGTTTCTCCCAATGAATGAATGGTTTTGTTCTGGGATTGAGCCATTGATTATTCAGTATTTCACAACATGCAGATGAGCTGCTGAAGGGTGTTTTCATGTGATGAGTAGTGGACAGTTAGGACTAGGACAGTGAACAACAGTGTGTTTTCTTTGGTACCTTGGACAATATTCCATTTTCTGTGTGGCACTGTGGCCCACTTTAGTTCCCACACAGTGGTGGTTATATTCAGTTAGGTTACAGTGAAATGGGCCAGAAATTACACCACAGGCACACATACAGTAGTACACACCCTGTTCCGCTGCATTAGGTGGGTTCTGAGTGCTTCTCCTCCGTGGGTCAAGCTGAGAGGTTTAATCTGGGATTCTGCACTCAGCTCCTGCCAACCAATCAGGTCGCTGTGGGCAATCACTGTCACTGTCACTGTGTCTGTCTGTCTGTCTGTCTGTCTCTGTCTGAGTGCGTGCTGTGTGCTCTGATTAGAACTCCTCACCTGCCTGCTAGTGGCCAAAGTGGATTGGGCTAAACTGGATCCCACCGTGCTGCAGACCTCCAGAACTGTAGACTGCTAGACCTGCAGACCGACAGACCTGTAGACTGCTAGACCTGCAGACCGACAAACCTGTAGACTGCTAGACCTGCAGACCGACAAACCTGTAGACTGCTAGACCTGCAGACCGACAGACCTGTAGACTGCTAGACCTGCAGACTGACAGACCGGTAGACTGCTGGACCTGCAGACCGACAGACCTGTAGACTGCTGGACCTGCAGACCGACAGACCTGTAGACTGCTGGACCTGCAGACCGACAGACCTGTAGACTGCTGGACCTGCAGACCGACAGACCTGTAGACTGCTAGACCTGCAGACCGACAGACCTGTAGACTGCTAGACCTGCAGAACTCCAGGTCGTAACAGAGCCTTCCCCGATAATGACTGTCTGGCTCATAAAATCAGAGCTGCTTACCCCTGGTCTAAACTTCTCCCAGCCTAATAATGATGTAGCTGGCCAGCTGTATTTGATGAGGTATTTGATGAGGAGCGCCCTGCGCTGGGTGTGTTCAAGGATTCTGCCAAATACAAACAAACCTGTTATGGACCATCAAAGTAGATGTGTTATGGAGGCACTGGATGGATGGTTGTTTTTTTGGATCATTGTGATTGATCAGGACGTCACTGTCTCAGGACAGATGTACTAGATGCATTTCTTCAACTTTTTCTTAGTCTAATGCCTGAAGGAGAGAGACAGAACATATATTTTCTGGCCCAATAGTTACATAATTTCAGGCACAATCTTTTATTTGACCAGGTAAGTTGACTGAGAACACATTCTAATTTACAGCAACAACCTGGGGAATAGTTACAGGGAAGAGGAGGGGGATGAATGAGCCAATTGGAAGCTGGGGATGATTAGGTGACCATGTGGGTATGAGGGCCAGATTGGGAATTTAGCCAGGACAGAGGGGTTAACACCCCTAATCTTACAAGTACAATGGGATCCTTAGTGACGACAGAGAGTCAGGACACCTGTTTAACGTCCAATTTGAAAGACAGCACCCTACACAGGGAAATGTCCCCAATCACTGCCCTGGGGCATTATTATATTTTTTTGACAAGAGGAAAGAGTGCCTCCTACAGGCCCTCTAACACCACTTCCAGCAGCATCTGGTTTCCCATCCAGGGACCGTCCCTGCTTAACTTCAGAGGTAAGCCAGTAGTGGGATGCAGAGTGGTATGCTGCTGGCTTACTTCATGCTAATGTTAAAACCAAGCCCCCCTCTTTGTCCACTCTATATAGAACCGCTCTCACGCTCCACGCCTCTGTAAAGTCATCCTTGGCGATTCACCAGTTTACAGTAGGCCTTTCTTCTTTTGTCCTCTATTGGTTCCGCAAGCAAGGGCGAAGGCCGATGATGTCACATCAGACCATCAGACACGTGCATGCTCATGCACCCAGGTGGACACACACACACACATCTCACTACAAAATAAACATATACAGAACAGACTGTGTCACAAAACACATATATACATGTATCCATGTAACACATCTTGGAGCTGCACGGGCCATTTCCTCATGTATGAGTAAGGCACAGCCAACCAAACTCTGTGTTGAATTTTTCAAACACACGCACATTTACCCCCTAAGGGATCGCAAGGTAATTTCATGCTCCAATAAAAATACACATGAAAATTGAGAAGAGTCATGTCAAGTGTGGAATGGATCCTTACACAGCGACCTGAGGCTCTAGGCTCCTACTCCTCCTCATTACAGAGTGAAAACACTGTGGACATAGAAACACAACCAGCAGACAGAAAGAATGCAGACCGCTGGACACCTGACAGGTTAGATGGAAGTCATTTTATTTCCATTATCCATCTCCTGCTTGTCTCTCCATTCCCAGCCAGCCTATCCACACCTGTACCAGTCTGCAGGGGAGAGAGAGAGAGGGAGGAGAGAGAGAAGGAGAGAGAGAGAGAGAGAGAGAGAGAGAGGGTAGAGAGAGAGGGAGGGAGAGAGAGGGAGGAGAGAGAGAGGGAGGAGAGAGAGAGAGAAGGAGAGAGAGGGAGGAGAGCGAGAGGGAGGAGAGCGAGAGGGAAGAGAGAGAGAGGGAAGAGAGAGAGAGAGAGAGAAAGGGAGGAGAGAGAGAGGGAGGAGAGCGAGAGGGAAGAGAGAGAGAGGGAAGAGAGAGAGAGAGAGAGAGAGGGAGGAGAGAGAGGGAAGAGAGAGAGAGAGAGAGGGGGTAGAGAGAGAGAGGGTAGAGAGAGAGAGGGAAGAGAGAGAGAGGGAAGAGAGAGAGAATCACAGACTCAAAAACCATTGCTCTGTTTATCACCCCCCTGGTCCATAGGTCTTCTAGCTGTTGTTTTATATCGCTCTCCTTTCTCCCCCCCTCTCTCTTTCATCCTGTTTTATAGACATTCAAATGTTTTTAATGTTAAAAGGTAAAGGTTATACACTACATAGCTAAAAGTATGTGGACAACCCTTCAAATGAGTGGATTCAGTTATTTCAGCCACATCCGTTGTGGACAGGTGTATAAAATTGAGCACTCAGCCATGCAATCTCCATAGACAAACATTGACAGTAGAATGGCCTGTACTGAAGAGTTTAGTGACTTTCAACATGACACCATCATAGGATGCCACCTTTCCAACAAGTCAGTTCATCAAATTTCTGCCCTGCTAGAGCTGCCCCGGTCAACTGTAAGTGCTGTTATTGTTAAGTGGAAACATCTAGGAGCAACAACAGCTCAGCCACGAGGTGTTAGGCCACACACGCTCACAGAACGGGACCACTGAGTGCTGAAAATTGCACAATAACTGTTTGTTGGGAGCTTCACGAAATGGGTTTCCATAGCTGAGCAGCCGCACACAAGCATAAGATCGCCATGCGCAATGCCAAGCGTCGGCTGGAGTGGTGTAAAGCTCACTGCCATTGGATTCTGGAGCTGTGGAAACACATTCTCTGGAGTGATGAATCACGCTTCATCATCTGGCAGTTGGACGGACAAATCTGGGTTTGGCGAATGCCAGGAGAACGCTACCTGCCTGAATGCATAGTGCCAACTGTAAAGTCTGGTGGAGGAGGAATAATGGTCTGGGGGGGTTTTCATGGTTCGGACTGGGCCCCTTAGTTCCATTGAAGGGAAATCTTAACGCTACAGCACACAATTACATTCTGGATGAGTAGCAACAAAAAGGGGGACCAACACCATATTAACGCTTGTGATTTTGGAATGAGATGTTCGATGGGCAGGTGAAGGGGGATCTGGGGGGATAGACGGTTTTATCGATAGTCTTACCTTTCCTCACTAAGGCTTAGTGGTGAAAATGAATTGCTCTCCAGAGTGCATCTGTTCTGTACCAGTGTGTGTGTGTATGTGGGTGTACATATGTGTGTGTTTGTGTGTGTGTGATAGTGTGTGTGTGATTCTAAACAGCTCCTGATTGGAGAATTACACATGAATTATATATACTTATGTCAGAGTAATCTGCTCACTAGACCGTGTTTCATAAAGCTGCAAGATTCCGCTACAATTAACATACTGCTTCCAGCTAAGCATACGACCGAAGGGAATCATTGAGAGATCTCGCATGCAGCTCCTTTTCATATTTCCTTATCGGAGGACACAAAGGGACCCTGTCGGACATTTTCACAGGGGAAGAAACCCAAACCCAGGGATGTGTCGTGTCATTTATGATGTTTGGCACATTTACAGTGCCTTGCGAAAGTATTCGGCCCCCTTGAACTTTGCGACCTTTTGCCACATTTCAGGCTTCAAACATAAAGAAATAAAACTGTATTTTTTTGTGAAGAATCAACAACAAGTGGGACACAATCATGAAGTGGAACGACATTTATTGGATATTTCAAACTTTTTTAACAAATCATAAACTGAAAAATTGGGCGTGCAAAATTATTCAGCCCCTTTACTTTCAGTGCAGCAAACTCTCTCCAGAAGTTCAGTGAGGATCTCTGAATGATCCATTGTTGACCTAAATGACTAATGATGATAAATACAATCCACCTGTGTGTAATCAAGTCTCAGTATAAATGCACCTGCACTGTGATAGTCTCAGAGGTCTGTTAAAAGCGCAGAGAGCATCATGAAGAACAAGGAACACACCAGGCAGGTCCGAGATACTGTTGTGAAGAAGTTTAAAGCCGGATTTGGATACAAAAAGATTTCCCAAGCTTGAAACATCCCAAGGAGCACTGTGCAAGCGATAATATTGAAATGGAAGGAGTATCAGACCACTGCAAATCTACCAAGACCTGGCCGTCCCTCTAAACTTTCAGCTCATACAAGGAGAAGACTGATCAGAGATGCAGCCAAGAGGCCCATGATCACTCTGGATGAACTGCAGAGATCTACAGCTGAGGTGGGAGACTCTGTCCATAGGACAACAATCAGTCGTATATTGCACAAATCTGGCCTTTATGGAAGAGTGGCAAGAAGAAAGCCATTTCTTAAAGATATCCATAAAAAGTGTTGTTTAAAGTTTGCCACAAGCCACCTGGGAGACACACCATACATGTGGAAGAAGGTGCTCTGGGCAGATGAAACCAAAATTGAACTTTTTGGCAACAATGCAAAACGTTATGTTTGGCGTAAAAGCAACACAGCTCATCACCCTGAACACACCATCCCCACTGACAAACATGGTGGTGGCAGCATCATGGTTTGGGCCTGCTTTTCTTCAGCAGGGACAGGGAAGATGGTTAAAATTGATGGGAAGATGGATGGAGCCAAATACAGGACCATTCTGGAAGAAAACCTGATGGAGTCTGCAAAAGACCTGAGACTGGGACGGAGATTTGTCTTCCAACAAGACAATGATCCAAAACATAAAGCAAAATCTACAATGGAATGGTTCAAAAATAAACATATCCAGGTGTTAGAATGGCCAAGTCAAAGTCCAGACCTGAATCCAATCGAGAATCTGTGGAAAGAACTGAAAACTGCTGTTCACAAATGCTCTCCATCCAACCTCACTGAGCTTGAGCTGTTTTGCAAGGAGGAATGGGAAAAAATGTCAGTCTCTCGATGTGCAAAACTGATAGAGACATACCCCACGCGACTTACAGCTGTAATCGCAGAAAAAGGTGGCGCTACAAAGTATTAACTTAAGGGGGCTGAATAATTTTGCACGCCCAATTTTTCAGTTTTTGATTTGTTAAAAAAGTTTGAAATATCCAATAAATGTCGTTCCACTTCGTGATTGTGTCCCACTTGTTGTTGATTCTTCACAAAAAAATACAGTTTTATATCTTTATGTTTGAAGCCTGAAATGTGGCAAAAGGTCGCAAAGTTCAAGGGGGCCGAATACTTTTGCAAGGCACTGTATATTGAAGCAACATCTCAAGACATCAGTCAGGAAGTTAAAGCTTGGTCGCAAATGAGTCTTCCAAATGGACAATGACCCCAAGTATACCTCCAAAGTTGTGGCACAATGGCTTAAGGACTACAAAGTCAAGGTATTGGAGTGGCCATCACAAAGCCCTGACCTCAATCCTATAGAACATTTGTGGGCAGAACTGAAAAGTGTGTGTGAGCAAGGAGGCCTACAAACCTGACACAATTACACCAGCTCTGTCAGGAGGAATGGGCCAAAATTCACCCAACTTATTGTGGAAAGCTTGTGGAAGTCTACCCGAAACATTTGACCCAAGTTAAACAATTTCAAGGCAATGCTACCAAATACTAATTGAGTTTATGTAAACTTCTGACCCACTGGGAATGTGATGAAATAAATAAAGGCTGAAATAAATCATTCTCTATACCAATTTTCTGACATTTCACATTCTTAAAATAAAGTGGTGATCCTAACTGACCTAAGACAGGGATTTTTTTTACGAGGATTAAATGTCAGGAATTGTGAAAAACAGAGTTTAAATGTATTTGGCTAAGGTGTATGTAAACGTATGACTTCAACTGTAGATACACAGAGATGCTGTTTGTCTGAACCACAGCTATTCTCCAGGGTTCTCTGTGTTCCCTGTTCTCCTTGTTAGTTCCTGTCAGAATGCTCCTGTCTCTCTGACTGACAGAGAATCAGTACATCCCGAATCTCGAGAAGTCTCCCACTCCTCTCGTGGGTTCCTGTAGGGCAGGCCTTATCAGATTCTTATCTAATTAGAAAATACTATGGGGCTATATTGTTTTGTGTGTGTATTAAAAACACCCTGTTATGTACATGTCTGTCTGCATCAGGAGACTGAGAAGGAGCTGAGCTCCACTTCATCTGTCTCTATTTTTCCTTCTCTCTGTTTCTCTTCTCTCTCTCTCTCTCTCTCTCTGTTTCTCTCTATCTCTCTGTTTCTCTCTCTCTCTCTCTCTCTCTGTTTCTATCTCTCTCTCTCTCTCTCTCTGTTTTTCTCTCTCTCCATCACTCTGTGTGGGAGTGGTGTCGTAGTGTTGAGTTGAGACCGTTCAGACAGTAGGATAGCAAAGGGTCAGGATAAGAGCCTATGGCATCCGCATGCTTCCCAGCCGAAACAGTTTGGAAGAGTTCATGCATTTATTATGACAACATTTTGGGATGTTTCTGTTAGTTTTGGACTTCAGTGAGGGTTTTTTCGGCTGTTCAGGCACACACGTTTTTTTTCGGTAGCCGAGGTCTGCGCCCCTTCGTCAGTGATTGGTCAACAGTAGGGATTCTTCAATTATGTTTTTTGTTGTCATTCAACAAAAGATTACTCGTTTTCATGCAAGTGTTTTCATTGAGAAATACTGCACCAAACATCTTAGTTAGATGTAAAATTGCGCGACTAAGATCTCTGCAAAAATGTCAAAATGAATGACAGATTTCTTGAGTTATCTTACATTAATTCAGACTATTTTGAGGAAGTGTATACAGGCTACAGCGTCTCAAAATTGACAACCAGTACTAGCACACAGCCATGCAACCTCCATAGACAAACCTTGGCAGTAGAATGGCCTTACTGAAGAGCTCAGTGACTTTTAATGTGGCACCGTCATAGGATGCCACCTTTCCAACAAGACAGTAACTGTGCTGTTATTGTGAAGTGGAAACGTCTAGGAGCAAAAATGGCTTAGCCGCTAAGTGGTAGGCCACACAAGCTCACAGAACAGGACCGGTGAGTGATGAAGCACATAGCGCGTAAAAATCGTATGTCCTCGGTTGCAGAAATGGTTTGTCGAGATTGGTGTGGACGAACTTGACTGGCCTGCACAGAGCCCTGACCTCAACCCTATCGAACACCTTTGGGATGAATTGGAACACCAACTAAGAGCCCAACATCAGTGCCCGTCCTCACTAATACTCTTGTGTCTGAATGGAAGCAAGTCCCTGCAGCAATGTTCCAACATCTAGTGGAAAGCCTTCCCAGAAGAGTGGAGACTGTTATAACAGCAAAGGGGGTCCAACTCCATATTAATGCCCATGATTTTGGAATGATTTGTTTGACTAGCAGGTGTCCACATGCTTTTGGTAATATAGTGTATATTGATACTTTGACTCCAACTATTGATTAGTAAAAATGTATATACTGTACTGCCTTCAGCAAGTATTCACGACCCTTGACTTTTTCAAAAATAAATTGTGTCACAGCCTGAATTTAAAATTTATTACATTTTTATTTTTTTTGTCACTGGCCTACATACAGTAACACAAAATGTAAAAGTGGATTTTTCTTTTACAAAATAATAAAAAATGAAAAGCTGAAATGTCTTAAGTACAGTTAAGTACCTTCAGAAAGTATTCATACCCCTTGACATTTTCCACATTTTGTTGTGTTACTGCGACAATTCAAAATGTATTAAATAAATACAAAATCTCACCCATCTACACACAATACCCCATAATGACAAGTGAAAACATGTTTTTTGAATATTTAGCTAATTTATTGAAAATGAAATACAGAAATATCACGTTTACATGTGTTCACATCGCTGAGTCAATACATGTTAGAGTCACCTTTGGAAGTGATTACAGCTGTGAGTCTTTCTGGGTAAGTCTCGGAGAGATTTTAAACCTGAATTGTACAGTATTTGCATATTATTATTGTAAAAATTCTTCATGCTCTGTCAAGTTGGTCGTTGATCTTTGCTAGACAGTCATTTTCAAGTCTTGCCATAGATTTTCAAGCCAATTTAAGTCAAACCTGTAACTAAGCCCCTGAGGAATATTCAATGTCATCTTGGTAAGCAACTCCAGTGTATATTTGGCCTTGTGTTTAAGGTTATTGTCCTGCTGAAAGATGAATTTGTCTGTTGGAAAGCAGATTGAAGCATGTTTTTGCCTCTAGGATTTTTTTTATTTACCCCCTTTTTTCCCCCCAATTTCGTGATATCCAATTGCAATCCAATTACGATCTTGTCTCATCGCTGCAACTCCCCAACGGGCTCGGGAGAGGCGAAGGTCAAGTAATGCGTCCTCCGAAACATGAACTGCCAAACCGTGCTTCGCAACACCCGCCGCTTGACCCGGAAGCCAGCTGCACCAATGTGTCGGAGGAGACACCAGTCAACTGATGACCAAAGTCAGTCTGCAGGCGCCCAGCCCACCACAAGGAGTCACTAGAGCGCGATGAGCCAAGTAAAGCCGCCCACTTGGCCAAACCCACCCCTAACCCAGATGACGCAGGGCCAATTGTGCAACACCCTATGGGACTCAAGGTCACGGCCGGATGTGACACAGCCTGAGATCGAATCCGGGTCAGTAGTGTTGCCTTAGACCACTGCGCCACTCGGGAGGCCTATTCCATTTCTATTTATCCTAGCAAACTCCATAGTCCTTACCGATGACAAGCATACCCATAACATGATGCAGCCACCACCATGCTTGAAAATAGGAAGAGTGGTACTCAGTGATGTGTTGTGTTGTGCTTTGTATTCAGAACATAATGTTAATTTATATTCCACATTTTTTGCAGTTTTACTTTAGTGCCTTATTGCAAACAGGATGCATGTTTTGGAATATTTTATTCTGTACAGGCTTCCTTCTTTCACTCTGTCATTTAGGTTAGTATTGAGGATTAACTAAACTCAGCAAAAAAAATAAACGTCTTCTCACTGTCAACTGCATTTATTTTCAGCAAACTTAACGTGTAAATATTTGTATGAACATAACAAGATTCAACAACTGAGACAAGTTCCACAGAAATTGAATAATGTGTCCCTGAACAAAGGGGTGGTCAAAATCAAAAGTAACAGTTAGTATCTGCTGTGGCCACCAGCTGCATGAAGTATGG
Organism: Oncorhynchus mykiss; assembly: GCF_013265735.2. Classification (NCBI taxonomy): domain Eukaryota; kingdom Metazoa; phylum Chordata; class Actinopteri; order Salmoniformes; family Salmonidae; genus Oncorhynchus; species Oncorhynchus mykiss. The sequence continues at coordinate 54,210,635 of NC_048580.1, read as the reverse complement.
CAGTGCATCTCCTCCTCATGGACTGCACCAGATTTGCCAGTTTTTGCTGTGAGATGTTACCCCACTCTTCCACCAAGGCACCTGCAAGTTCCTGGACATTTCTGGGGGGGATTGGCCCTAGCCCTCAACCTCCGTTCCAATAGGTCCCAGGCGTGCTCAATGGGATTGAGATCTGGGCTCTTCACTGGCCATGGCAAAACACTGACAGTCCTGTCGTACAGGAAATCACACACAGAACGAGCAGTATGGCTGGTGGCATTGTCTGGAGGGTCATGTCAGGATGAGCCTGCAAGAAGGGTACCACATGAGGGAGGAGGATGTCTTCCCTGTAACGCACAGCGTTGAGATTGCCTGCAATGACAACAAGCTTAGTCCGATGATGCTGTGACACGCCACCCCAGACCATGATGGACCCTGCACCTCCAAATCGATCCCGCTCCAGAGTACAGCCCTCGGTGTAACGCTCATTCCTTCAACGATAAACGCAAATCCGAACATCACCCCTGGTGAGACAAAACCGTGACTCGTCAGTGAAGAGCACTTTTTGCCAGTCCTGTCTGGTCCAGCGACGGTGGGTTTGTGTCCATAGGCGACGTTGTTGCCCGGTGATGTCTGGTGAGGACCTGCCTTACAGCAGGCCTACAAGCCCCCAGTCCAGCCTCTCTCAGCCTATTGCGGACAGTCTGAGCACTGATGGAGGGATTGTGCGTTCCTGGTGTAACTCGGGCAGTTGTTGTTGTTGCCATCCTGTACCTGTCCCGCAGGTGTGATGTTCGGATGTACCGATCATGTGCAGGTGTTGTTATACGTGGTCAGCCACTGCAAGGACAATCAGCTGTCCGTCCTGTCTCCCTGTAGTGCTGTCTTAGGCGTCTCACAGTACGGACATTGCAATTTATTGCCCTGACCACATCTGCAGTCCTCATGCCTCCTTGCAGCATGCCTAAGGCACGTTCACGCAGATGAGCAGGGACCCTGCGCATCTTTCTTTTGGTGTTTTTCAGAGTCAGTAGAAAGGCCTCTTTAGTGTCCTAAGTTTTCATAACTGTGACCTTAATTGCTGTAGGTGTCTTAACAACTGTTCCACAGGTGCATTTTCATTAATTGTTCATGGTTCATGGAACAAGCATGGGAAACAGTGTTTCCCTTTACAATGATCTGTGAAGGTATTTGGATTTTTACGAATTATCTTTGAAAGACAATGTCCTGAATAAGGGACGTTTCTTTTTCTGCTGAGTTTCCAATGTTGTCGATCCATCCTCAGTTTACACCTTTCACAGCCATTAAACTGTAACTGTTTTAAACAGTGGATGCTCTTCAGATGAGGAAGGGGAGGACCATCCTCCTCAGTTAATTTCATAAAAATAAAAATAGTGAAACGTAATAAAGTTATCCTTTTTAGATAAAACTATACTAAATATATTCCCGTCACCAAATCATTTATTAAAACACACTTTTTTTGCAATGAAGGTCTGCAGTAGTTTCAACAGCACTCTGTAGAGTAGCATAATGGTGTAACTGGAGGAAGACTAGTTTCCCTCCTCGTCTGCGTACATTGACTTCCATACAGAACCTAGGAGGCTCGTGGTTCTCACTCCCTTCCATAGACTTACACAGTAATTATGACAACTTCCGGAGGATGTCCTCCAACTTATCAGAGCTCTTGCAGCATGAACTGACATGTTGTCCACCAAATCATAGGCTCAGAGAATGAATCATTCTGAAAGCATAAACTACAGCAACCTAGCACTGCAGTGCATCAAATGTGATGAGTAGTTGACTCAAAGAGAGAGAAAGACAATAGTTGAAAAGTTTTGAACAAATTCATGTATTTAAAAATTAAGGAGAAGCAAAAGTGAGAGAGCTAGCTATATTTTGCTGTATTTTTTTCACTTTCACTTAGCTAGCAAATGCAGCCAGCACAAACAGAGGGATTCAATGTTAGCTAGTTGGCTATGACTATCCAACACTAGAATTCTTCCAAGTCAATTCTTCCAACCCATCTCTGTACCCCACACATACAATTATCTGTAATGTCCCTCAGTTCAGTAGTGAATTTCAAACACAGAATAAACCACAAAGACCAGGGAAGTTTTCCAATGCCTCACAAAGTAGGGCACCTATTGGTAGGAAAAAGCTGACATTTCATATCCCTTTGAGCATGTAGAAGTTAATAATTACACTTTGGATGGTGTATCAATACACCCAGAAATTACAAAGATGCAGGCATCCTTCATAACTCAGGAAACCTCTCAGGGATTTCATCATGATAATATCATATCGTGAGTTCCCTGGCAATTCCCAGCCCTAGTAATGAGGCTGAGTGGAGCGAATGAGAAGTGAGATTGATTGCTCAATTGGAAAAGGAAAATTGCATCTTCATTGGTCCCTCTTTGGGGAGGTACCATTACTAGTGCTCTGTACACTGACCTGGGAGAGAGAGAGAGAGAGAGAGAGATCATCTTCTCTCTGCTTAGAATATGCAGCAGCTTAACAGGGCAGGCTTCTCTCACTGTGCGTGCGTGCACATACTTGTTTGATGTGTGTCCATGCACATGCTTGTTTGTGTGTCTGCGTGCATGAGTGTATGTGTGTGTGTGTGCACGCAGGCAGGCAGTAGCATGCTGCAATGGGGTGATATGCTGTACACACCCATCCCCTTATCGTCTCTCCTAGAGCTCAGCACCCGTGCTGTGACACACTTTTCTCTCATCTTTCTCCTCTTCAATTATCAGTTAACTTCCAGGCAGCTGCAGACAGTAGTATCGGGGGCGGCAGGGTAGCCTAGTGGTTAGAGCGTTGGACTAGTAACCGGAAGGTTGCAAGTTCAAACCCCCGAGCTGACAAGGTACAAATCTGTCGTTCTGCCCCTGAACAGGCAGTTAACCCACTGTTCCCAGGCCGTCATTGAAAATAAGAATTTGTTCTTAACTGACTTGCCTGGTTAAATAAAGGTAAAATAAAAAATAAAATCAGAGAGAAGACCCTGGATGAGCACAGTAAAATGAAGCACTCATCAATTATCACCTACATATCGATTACTATGCCTGGCACTGCTAACAGCAGCATAGTAAGACTGCAATTAAAACACCATAACATTCTGTGTCTGCTACGTTGAGAGGGGGACTCATCCGTATTAAGCACAGTACACATTGTAGTAATGTAGTCTCTCTTGACATTCATTACACACCTCTTGATGTTCATTCTGGGACCGTAGATGTAAATTAGCTGTAAGCTCAAATCTGGTGCAAACGCATCAGTTCTCACTTCTGAGATGTATGTTTTTGTTGTACATTGTCCCTGTCCAAATAAACTTCATAAAAACTATATAAAATATATACATGGCTGGTGAGATGGTCAGTAATGCTATATAGGACTGGACAAAGCATCACTACATAAGTTTGGTGAGGAAATGTCACTTCTTTATGTTGTAAAATATATTTTACCAAGACAAATATGATTATTCATGTTCTGAATTGTTCAGTGGGGTCTTTCTGTAACTTATCATTAACATTATATCAAGAAAGTCTGATTTTGTAAACTTCTAAATCCGATTTTAATCACTGAGCTCTTTTGACAGAGCGGTGCCGCTTTCTCACAGGAACCTTTGAGGATTTTATATGTAATGGTGGTCGTCTTCAAAGTTGTTTCTGCTGGTCACAAAAAGCAACATTTTACTGAACAAAACTATAAACGCAACATGTAAAGTGTCCATGTTTCATGTGCTGGAATAAAATATCCCAGAAATGTTCCAATCACACAAAAGCTTACTTCTCTAAATGATTGTGCACAAATTTGTGTACATCTCTGTTATTGAGCATTTCTCCGCTGCCAAGATAATCCATCCACCTGACAGGTGTGGCATATCAAGAAGCTAATTAAACAGCATGATCATTACACAAAAATGCCACTCTTAAATGTGCAGTTTTGGCACACAACACAATGCTACAGATATCTACATTCTGAGGGAGCGCCCTATTGGCATGTTGCCTGCAGGAATGTCCATCAGAGCTGTTGCCAGAGATTTGAATGTTAATTTCTCTACCATAAGCTGCCTCCAACCGGCCTTACAACCATGTGGAACCACACCAGCCCAGGACCTCCACATCCGGCTTCTTCACCTGCGGAATCATCTGAGACCAGCCACCCAGACAGCTCATGAGACTGAAAAGTATTTTTCTGTAATAAAGCCCTTTTGTGGGGAAAAACTCATTCTGATTTTTTATTTATTTATTTTACCTTTATTTAACCAGGTAGGCAAGTTGAGAACAAGTTCTCATTTACAATTGCGACCTGGCCAAGATAAAGCAAAGCAGTTCGACAGATACAACGACACAGAGTTAAACATGGAGTAAAACAAACATACAGTCAATAATACAGTATAAACAAGTCTATATACAATGTGAGCAAATGAGGTGAGAAGGGAGGTAAAGGCAAAAAAGGCCATGGTGGCAAGGTAAATACAATATAGCAAGTAAAGCACTGGAATGGTAGTTTTGCAATGGAAGAATGTGCAAAGTAGAAATAAAAATAATGGGGTGCAAAGGAGCAAAATAAATAAATAAATTAAATACAGTTGGGAAAGAGGTAGTTGTTTGGGCTAAATTATAGGTGGGCTATGTACAGGTGCAGTAATCTGTGAGCTGCTCTGACAGTTGGTGCTTAAAGCTAGTGAGGGAGATAAGTGTTTCCAGTTTCAGAGATTTTTGTAGTTCATTCCAGTCATTGGCAGCAGAGAACTGGAAAGAGAGGCGGCCAAAGAAAGAATTGGTTTTGGGGGTGACTAGAGAGATATACCTGCTGGAGCGTGTGCTACAGGTGGGAGATGCTATGGTGACCAGCGAGCTGAGATAAGGGGGGACTTTACCTAGCAGGGTCTTGTAGATGACATGGAGCCAGTGGGTTTGGCGACGAGTATGAAGCGAGGGCCAGCCAACGAGAGCGTACAGGTCGCAATGGTGGGTAGTATATGGGGCTTTGGTGACAAAACGGATTGCACTGTGATAGACTGCATCCAATTTGTTGAGTAGGGTATTGGAGGCTATTTTGTAAATGACATCGCCAAAGTCGAGGATTGGTAGGATGGTCAGTTTTACAAGGGTATGTTTGGCAGCATGAGTGAAGGATGCTTTGTTGCGAAATAGGAAGCCAATTCTAGATTTAACTTTGGATTGGAGATGTTTGATATGGGTCTGGAAGGAGAGTTTACAGTCTAACCAGACACCTAAGTATTTGTAGTTGTCCACGTATTCTAAGTCAGAGCCGTCCAGAGTAGTGATGTTGGACAGGCGGGTAGGTGCAGGTAGCGATCGGTTGAAGAGCATGCATTTAGTTTTACTTGTTTTTAAGAGCAATTGGAGGCCACGGAAGGAGAGTTGTATGGCATTGAAGCTTGATTGGCTGGGCTTGGCTCCCCAGTGGGTGGGCCTGGCTCCCAAGTAGATGGACCTATGCCCTCCTAGGCCTACCCATGGCTGCACAACTACCCAGTGATGTGAAATCCATAAATTAGGGCATAATGAATGTATTTCAATTGACAGTGCAAACTGGCTCTTACTAGAATAGAAAGAGGAGTGGGAGGCCCCGGTGCACAACTGAGAAAGAGGACAAGTACATTAGAGTGTCTAGTTTGAGAAACAGACGCCTCACAAGTCGTCAACTGGCAGCTTCATTTAATAATACCCGCAAAACACCAGTCTCAACATCAACAGTGAAGAGACCACCCTGGGATTTTGGCCTTATAGTCAGACTTCCAAAGAAAAAGCTAATTAGCCTTTTCAAATGATAAACTTGGAACGTGCCATTTTCATTACTGCATAGTCGGAACTAGAAGCACAAGCATGTTGCTACACTCACATTAACATTTCCTAACCATGTGTATGTGACCAATACATTTGATTTAATTTTTATTTGAACACAGAAGGGATGGTTGCTGATAATGGGCCTCTGTACACCTATGTAGATATTCCATAAAAGAATCAGCCGTTTCCAGCTACAATAGTCATTTACAACATTAACAATGTCTACACTGTATTTCTGATCAATTTGATGTTATTTATTATTAAACTTGTTATTATTAAACTTTTTAACGGTAGTGGAGAAACGCACCTTTTTCACATATGTTGACATTGGGGTGGTGCTGGAGATGAATATGAAGTTGAAAATGGTGATGTCACAGATCCCTCTGGAACTGTCCTTACGCACACCTGGTCCCTATTCCCATTGATTAGTAATTGTATAAGTGTGCCCTTTGTTCACCATTGTCCTGTCGATTATTGTTCCAATGTCCGTTGGTCGTGTGAGTACCTGTGCTGTGTTTTGGCTTTCGTGCCACGTATATTGTGCAGATGATTACCGGCCTCGTCCCGTGTGATAATCATTGTGCGATTGTGTATTTATTCAAGGCACTCCTCGCTCTTTTGTTTGGGTTTCTACCCTGTGTTTTGTATATGTGTTTGTTTGGTCTTCGTCCCCATGCCTTTACATGGCACACTGTAATTTGGGAAATAAAAACCCCTATTACTCAGTCCTGCGCCTGTTCCCCAACCATTTATGCCAGCGTGACCTGTGAAGTTTTCCTTTAACATATTATTTTACCCATTGGTCAAAATATGTTTTAATTGGACATCCCATCTTCTCCTGGATCTGTCTTCTGTAGTGTGGCTGTTGGATGTTTTTAGCACCCTGTCTGCGATACCAGCTGGATATTCATCTCATCCCTCTCTTTATCTCTCCATTGACCGGCACAAATCCCCTCCACTACCACCATCATCACAGCTCTGGATGGGCTGATGGACTGTGAGGTTTCAGCCTCAGTGCTCCCACTTGGTCCTGCTTGGTTTTGAGAGCACATAGAAGGCTGACTAGCTGTCACACCGGACATGGTGTATATACATGTGTATATACTCCTATCTGTGATTTGATAAGAGCAGCGTAGCGTTCAGTGCTTGTCTCTCTCGGGACTTACGGGGAGCTTGTTAGTTGAGCTCCGGGGCATGGAGAGCTCTCCAAACTCATTTTGTGGCAGAAAGGAAAATAAATTGGCTGGCAACCCCTCTGTGCTGAGGGTGTGAGAGGTTTAGTCAAAAGAGGATGATTGGTGTGTGTGTGTCTGTGTGTGTGTCTGTGTGTGCGTGTGAGGGAAGGAGGGGTGCGGATCTGTGTGTGTGTGTGATGTTGAGTGCTGGATGGGTGTCTTTATTTGTGAAGTGTGCACCTGCCCACTCAACACAAAAAGCCCCAAGATACAATCACACATCTCTTACAGTTTGAAACTGAATCCATTTAATTTGCTATTTGCATCTTTCTTCAGTCTGGTTAGAAATGGGAAAAGGCCCTGTCGCCACTGTTGTTGTTGTGCCGGCCTTAATAAAGATATGAGGTGAGCTATGGGAGGAATGCAGGGGACCGTCGCGCCCTTCTCCATCGGCTGAGCCTCTGTCTCCGTTAGCGACCAGCTGACTTACGGCTTAATGAGCGTCAGGTGCTCCAGATTCTCCTAACGAGAGGGGGAGAAAGAGGTGAAGGTGTTCGCCTTGATTGAATTCCATTGAAGAGAATGGAGAAGAGGAGAAGAAATGAAAGGAAAGAGGAAGAGAGGAGAGAAGAGAAGAGAGGAAGACGGTATTTGTTATGCGACAGTTGGGATATATACTTTGTTGGTCTTGTCTCCTCCTGCCTCTAGTCCTCAGTCAGTCTTAATAGAAAGTAAACGCAGACAGGCATTGGATGGAGAGCCCTGTTAAACACGCATCACAAAGCAGGTGATGTGCTAGGTGGGGAGGAAAGAAGGAAGCGAGAGAGAGGGAGGGAGATGCTGCTGTTAACTGGGTCAAACTGATCTCCCAGTTCTGATTTGACTCTTAGGCCTTATTTGATTATCTCTCAGAGAGTGAGCGAGAGAGAGACTCCACACCTCCCAGTATCCGTCTCTGAATAAAATGTCTAATCTTCTCTGAGCTGAGTGGCCTAGGAATGGATGACATTTTCCTTTTTGACTTCTCTGCTGCCAGAATTATGTGTCATAACTGTGTAATGTCAGGCCTCACAAACATATTTCTTGTTTTCTTGCTCCCCATGCATATTCACAAGGGTATCAGATTTCTGTTTCCCCGTAGTTCCATCACCAGGACAGAGTCTGTATTGTCTCAGTGGCGGCCATTTTGGTTAGCATAATGATGTTGTGGTGGTTAAGTGTGACTGGCCCACACCTATGTGTAATTAACCATGTGTTTACTGCAGCTGGGCCTGTTGTGTCTTTGTAGGAGCACATGCAGATGGCTTTGTTTTATTTTATTTTGTTACTGTGTATATCTGTGTCTCTGTCAATGTCTCTGTCTCGCTCTTCTGCCAGAATTGTGCCCTGAGGGACATGATTGCGTTAATAATGTTTAATCAATTTCCTATTCAAATCAATCTAATAATTTATTAGTCACATGCGCCGAACACAACAGGTTACCTTACAGTGAAATGCTTACTTACAAGTTAATAACCAACAATGCCGCTTTAAAAAAATATGGATAAGAATAAGAAATAAAAGTAACAAGTAATTAAAGAGCAGCAGTAAAATAACAATATCGAGACTATATCCAAGGGGGTACTGGTACAGAGTCAATGTGTGGTGGCACCGGTTAGTTGTGGTAATATGTACATGTAGGTAGAGTTATTAAAGTGACTGCATAGATAATAACAACAGAGAGTAGCAGCGGCGTAAAAGAGGGGGAGGGGGGGGGGCAATGCAAATAGTCTGGGTAGCCACTTGATTACATGGTCATGAGTCTTATGGCTTGGGGGTAGAAGCTGTTTAGAAGCCTCTTGGACCTGGACTTGGCGCTCCAGTACCGCTTGCCGTGCGGTAGAAAAGAGAACAGTCTAGACCAGGGTGGTTGGAGTCTTTGACAATTTTTAGGGCCTTCCTCTGACACCGCCTCTTATAGAGGTCCTGGATGGCAGGAAGCTTGGCCCCAGTGATGTACTGGGCCATTCACACTTCCCTCTGTCGTGCCTTGCGGTTAGAGGCCGAGCAGTTGCCATACCAGGCTTGTAACCTGTCAGGATGCTCTCGATGTTGCAGTTGTAGAACCTTTTGAGGATCTTAGGACCCATGCCAAATCTTTTCAGTCTCCTGAGGGGGAATAGGTTTTGTCGTGCCCTCTACACGACTGTCCTGGTGTGCTTGGACCATGCTAGTTTGTTCGTGGACACCAAGGAACCTGAACCTTTCAACTTGCTCCACTGCAGCCCTGTCACTGAGAATGGGGGGCGTGCTCTGTCCTCTTTTTCCTGTAGGCCATAATCATCTCCTTTGTCTTGATCATGTTGAGGGAGAGGTTGTTGTCCTGGCACCACACCATACTCCCTATAGGTTGTCTCGTCATTGTCGGTGATCAGGCCTACAACTGTTGTGTCATCGGCAAACTTAATGATGGTGTTGGAGTCGTGCCTGGCCGTACAGTCGTAAGTGAACAGGGAGTAGAGGAGGAGTAGAGGAGTAGAATGAGCACGCACCCCTGAGGGGCCCCTGTGTTGAGGATCAGCATGGCGAATGTGTTTTTACCTACCCTTACCACCTGCGGGTGGCCTGTCAGGAAGTCCAGGATCCAGTTGCAGAGGGAGGTGTTTAGTCCCAGGTTCCTTAGCTTATTGATGAGCTTTGAGGGCACTATGGTGTTGAACGCTGAGCTGTAGTCAATGAATAGCATTCTCACATAGGTGTTCCTTTTGTCCAGGTGGGAAAGGGCAGTGGGGAGTGCAATAGAGATTGCATCATCTGTGGATCTGTTTGGGCGGTATGCAAATTGGAGTGGATCTAGGGTTTCTGGGTTAATGGTGTTGATGTGAGCCCTGACCAACCTTTCAAATCACTTCATGGCTACAGACATGAGTGCTACGGGTCGGTAGTCATTTAGGCAGGTTACCTTAGTGTTTTTGGGCACAGGCACTATGGTGGTCTGCTTAAAACATGTTGGTATTACAGACTCGGACAGGGAGAGGTTGAAAATGTCAGTGAAGACACTTGCCAGTTGGTCAGCGCATGCTAGCAGCACACGTCCTGGTAATCCATCTGGCCCCGCGGCCTTGTGAATGTTGACCTGTTTAAAGGTCTTACTCACATCGGCTGCGGAGAGCATGATCACACAGTCTTCTGGAACAGCTCTTCTGGAACAGCTAGTGCTCTCATGCATGTTTCAGTGTTATTTGCCTTGAAGCGAGCATAGAAGTAGCTCGTCTGGTAGGCTCGTGTCACTGGACAGCTCTCGGCTGTGCTTCCCTTTGTAGTCTAATGGTCTGCAAGCCCTTCTTATAAGCTTCCGGGTTAGAGTCCCGCTCCTTGAATGCGGCAGGTCTAGCCTTTAGCTCATTGCGGATGTTGCCTGTAATCCATGGCTTCTGGTTGGGGTATGTACGTACATTCCCACATTGATGTCCTGTCAGAAAGGGGAGATCGCCTGGGTTACACAAGTCATGTCTCCAGGAAGGTGTCTGATGAAAATAGATTTCAGAGAGATTTGTGTGATGTTTAATTTCAGTAGACAAACAGTCAAATCCCTGACATTTGGGCCAGTGCTGGTAGTTAAATGGCAGTGAGAGCAGTCTAGGCAGGACAAGTCCATTCTAGGGGCGTGTCCCAAACGGCACCATATTCCCTATTTAGTGCACTTCTTTTGGTCAGGGCCCATGGGGAATAGGGTGCCATTTGGGACTTAACCTAGAAGTGATGCTGGTTTCAGTACATTCAAGGGAGAGATGAAAGGGTGAACGTCAGGGGTTCAGCAGGTTTTATCCTAGTATTTGTGTGGCTGTTTAAACAATGACACTCATCTAAAGGGTGGTTGGATGGAGGGATAACATCTTAATTTCATCCATTACTTTTATTTGAACTTTATTCCATGTGCATGGATTATAATGGGCTATTTTTCATAGCGTAATTGTTACTTTGACTGGGTCAAAACAAGAGAACAAAATACATCACCTCCACTGTCCAACGTCATTCTATCACGACCTGGAAATAACCTCTATTGTTGTCCTCTCCACTCTCCGAAGTCAACTCTGGAGTCCACTCGTAACCTAAATGGATAGGGCCAGTCAATATGTTGTGTTCCCTCAAGCTCAGAAAGAACTCCCCCATTCAGGGCACAATTATAACACTGTTTCACAGCGCTAATTACAAATAAGTCCAGTCACTGCTCCTCTCCCTCCATCACCCCAGTCACCACAATCACAGAGGCATATTCTGGGAGGTGTCACTGATGCTCTACGTGGGTGCTGTGGGGGAGGGATACGGCGGGGCGATGGGGCTCTGTTGTCAAAGATGGGGGACTATTTTTAGGGTTGTAACAGGGTCTGTGTGTGTTTGGGACACCCTCTGTTACATACCCTTGGACAGATGGTTGGGGAAGAGCTATAGGGTTGTCTCAATGCTGGGGATTGTGTGTGTGAGTGTGTGTGTGTTTTCTCATTAACATATGGGCTCTCTCTGTGATGCCATGGTAACAGTTGCTATCAGCTCAGGTGTCCTCAAGTGAGGGAGAAGGGAGAGAGAGGAAAGGGAAGAGAATGAGGGGGTGGGAGAGCTGCCTGCAGCAGGGATGGCCAGGCTTTCAGGTTTTGGCCAATCATCTTTGTATTACTCAGACAATGGAAATGTAGAGTAAGAGGTGTTGAATAGATGAAGTTTTGAGGCATGGGGATCTGGGTGGATGAAGGGTTGAGGCATGGGGAGCTGGGTGGATGAAGGGTTGAGGCATGGGGAGCTGGGTGGATGAAGGGTTGAGGCATGGGGAGCTGGGGGATGGAGGGTTGAGGCATGGGGAGCTGGGTGGATGAAGGGTTGAGGCGTGGGGAGCTGGGTGGATGAAGGGTTGAGGCATGGGGAGCTGGGGGATGGAGGGTTGAGGCATGGGGAGCTGGGTCGATGAAGGTTTGAGGCATGGGGAGCTGGGGGATGGAGGGTTGAGGCATGGGGAGCTGGGTGGATGAAGGGTTGAAGCATGGGGATCTGGGGGATGGAGGGTTGAGGCATGGGGAGCTGGGTCGATGAAGGGTTGAGGCATGGGGAGCTGGGGGATGGAGGGTTGAGGCATGGGGAGCTGGGTGGATGAAGGGTTGAGGCATGGGGAGCTGGGTGGATGAAGGGTTGAGGCACGGGGAGCTGGGTGGATGAAGGGTTGAGGCATGGGGAGCTGGGTGGATGAAGGGTTGAAGCATGGGGATCTGGGGGATGGAGGGTTGAGGCATGGGGAGCTGGGTCGATGAAGGTTTGAGGCATGGGGAGCTGGGGGATGGAGGGTTGAGGCATGGGGAGCTGGGTGGATGAAGAGTTGAGCCATGGGGGATGGAGGGTTGGGGCATGGGGTGCTGGGGAATGAAGGGTTGAGCCATGGGGAGCTGGGGGATGAAGGGTTGAGGCATGGGGAGCTGGGTGGATGAAGGGTTGAGGCATGGGGAGCTGGGTGGATGAAGGGTTGAGGCATGGGGAGCTGGGTGGATGAAGGGTTGAGGCATGGGGAGCTGGGTGGATGAAGGGTTGAGGCTTGGGGATCTGGGGGATGGAGGGTTGAGGCATGGGGAGCTGGGTGGATGAAGGGTTGAAGCATGGGGATCTGGGGGATGGAGGGTTGAGGCATGGGGAGCTGGGTGGATGAAGGGTTGAGGCATGGGGAGCTGGGTGGATGAAGGGTTGAGGCATGGGGAGCTGGGTGGATGAAGGGTTGAGGCTTGGGGATCTGGGGGATGGAGGGTTGAGGCATGGGGAGCTGGGTGGATGAAGGGTTGAGGCATGGGGAGCTGGGGGTTGAAGGGTTGAGGCATGGGGAGCTGGGTGGATGAAGGGTTGAGGCATGGGGGATGAAGGGTTGAGGCATGGGGGATGGAGGGTTGAGGCATGGGGTGCTGGGGGGAGGTATGTGGGGATGAAGGGGTGAGGCATGGGGTGCTGGGGCAGATTAAGGTTTGAGGCATGGGGAGCTGGAAGGGTGGAGGCTTGAGGCATGGGAAGCTGTGGGATGGAGGTTTTGAGGCATGGGGAGATTTGGGGATGAAGGGGGGAGGCATGGGAAGTTGGGGGGGTAAAGGGTTTAGGCAAGGGGGAACTGTGGGATGGAGGTTTTGAGGCATTGGGAGATTTGGGGATGAAGGGGGAGGCATGGGAAGCTGGGGGGGTGAAGGGTTGAGGCAAGGGGGAACTGTGGGATGGAGGGATGAATGGGGTGAGGCATGGGGAGCTGGGGGGAGGTATGGGGGATGAAGGGGTGAGGCATGGGGAGCTGGAAGGATGGAGGCTTGAGGCATGGGAAGCTGGGGGGATGAAGGCTTGAGGACCAGGGGGATGAAGGGGTGAGGCACAGGGAGCTGGGAGCTGGGGGGATGATGGGTTGAGGCACAGGAAGCTGGGGGGATGAAAGGTTGAGGCACGGGGGGATGAAGGGTTGAAGTATGGGAAGCTGGGGGGGATGAAGGGTTGAGGCACGGGGAGCTGGGGGAATGAAGGATTGAGGCTTAGGGAGCTGGGAGGATGAATGATTGAGGCATAGGGAGCTGGGGAGTTGGAGGGTTGAAGTACGGGGAGCTAGGGGGATGAAAGGTTGAAGTACGGGGAGCTTGGGAGATGAAGGGTTGAGGCATGGGGAGCTTGGGGGATGAAGGGTTGAGGCACGGGGAGCTTGGGGGATGAAGGGTTGAGGCACGGGGAGCTTGGGAGATGAAGGGTTGAGGCACGGGGAGCTTGGGGGATGAAGGGTTGAGGCACGGGGAGCTTGGGAGATGAAGGGTTGAGGCACGGGGAGCTTGGGGGATGAAGGGTTGAGGCACGGGGAGCTTGGGGGATGAAGGGTTGAGGCACGGGGAGCTTGGGGGATGAAGGGTTGAGGCACGGGGAGCTTGGGGGATGAAGGGTTGAGGCACGGGGAGCTTGGGGGATGAAGGGTTGAGGCACGGGGAGCTTGGGGGATGAAGGGTTGAGGCACGGGGAGCTTGGGGGATGAAGGGTTGAGGCACAGGGAGCTTGGGAGATGAAGGGTTGAGGCACGGGGAGCTTGGGGGATGAAGGGTTGAGGCACGGGGAGCTTGGGGGATGAAGGGTTGAGGCACGGGGAGCTTGGGGGATGAAGGGTTGAGGCACGGGGAGCTTGGGGGATGAAGGGTTGAGGCACGGGGAGCTTGGGAGATGAATGATTGAGGCACGGGTGTTGTGGGGATGAAGTGAAGGGCAGGTGAAAGACTGCTTCAAATCCTTTGGCTTTTCTGGATATTCAGAACAGATTTTTCTCAATCTGTGTAATAGTATATAGTGTATCTCTCAGGCCTGTGTGTGTTCCTGTTCTGTATGTTTTGGTTAATACAACATTGGAAAATAAATAGTGTGTGCAACAACATGTGTTCATGTTAACATCTGAGTAATCCGTATGCAAATCATCACATTTCCAATTGTATGTATAGACGCATCAGGAACTGAAAGAGAGGGCCGTTTGTCGTTATTTCCACTGGTTTTTGAAGAGCGAAGCTGTCTCGTGTCAAGATGGATTTCAAGGGTCTTCATTTCCTGTCCTCCATGTTTTTTCAACCCCTTCCTTTCCTCTTGTAAATACCAGGCTGATTCACATCCTTTGCGAGGCTACCTCTTTTCCACCCCCCCCTTTCACCAATTTGTTTCGTTGGCCACCACTGTCAGAAACTCAACGAGGGAGTGCACAAGCATTTGTCATGGGAACTTATGATGGTCTGTGGCAGTGGGATAATGGATGATACATCCATCCCCCCAATCTCTGTAACGAAGGCTCGCTGTAGTTTAGGAAATTAAATATGTATCCTTATGTCTCCCTCCCCCTTCCATCTCTCACTCTTACTCTCCATTCCTATGCTGATTGGCTTAATCTCCCCCACTCTCTCTTTCTCTCTCTCAATTTCTCTCTCTACTCCTGCAGAGCTCCTTGCTTAGAGTCAGGGTTTACATTTCATCCCTGGGACTGGGTGAATACAGGGTTGGGGATTGGGACCATTGTGAGTGCAGTACAGGGACAATAGGAGCCTGAAGAGAGGAGAGGAGGGACTGAGACAGATAGGGGACTGGTGGCTAGTGTTCATGATGTCTGTTCCCCCCCTGGATTGTGCTGTGCTGACATGCTTTAGAGGACGTCTAGAGCCCCCCCCCCCTCTCCCCAACTCATTGTTGCCCTTCACTCACCACACACAGACTGACACACCAACAGACAGAAACACACACATTTCAAACATTACTCTATGTCTGCTCTGCTTGAAATTGATGAAACATAGTTAGACCAGTGGATACAGAGGGTCAGACCAATCAACAGCCTTCTTTCTGACAGTCTTCACACGATGGCTGAAAGTGAGCAGCAGTGAGTTTGGTAACAAAGAGACAAATATCTCACCCCCTGGATCTCAAACTTGGGTTGAACCGAGCACTATTGATTGTTCTGTAGATAAGACCAAAAGCAAACAGAGTGGGGGAGTGTATTGTCTGCTGTTGTCAACTCTACTCACATCATATCACACCTGCAGCTCTGCATACAGCAGTCCGGGGAGTGTCATGCAAATAGACTATTCTACTCACTTCTCCTTCTGCAATGCAGATAGAATGCAGATTGAATTTAGAACGCAGATTGAATATAGAACGCAGATTGAATTTAGAACTTGCCTCGTCTGCTACTGCAATAGCACCATTCTTACAACAAGAATGTCATCGACTGGTTTTTAATAACCCTACTGATTGGATATTCATATTTCTAATTTCATGATATGAAATGATATGATAAAGCCATATTTTGTGATGGCTGTGTTGGTTGTAGTTCCCCTGTGTGATTGTGCTTCGGGCTGGCGGAGCGATCCATTGTTTTAGTGCCTGACGGATTCATCAGTGGGCGTGTGGGACTATTTTTCCTCTGGTCACGTCAGGGTCATGACCCCTCATCTATCTAGGCATGCCGTGGTCTCCGTCCTTTCTAAACTAGTCAGCATTACGCTATCCCCCACTCTCTCTCTCACTCTCCCACTCCTCCTTACCTCCCTCCCAATTCCCCACTCCCCTCTCTCACTCTCTCCCACTCCTCCTTACCTCCCTCCCAGTTCCCCACTCCCCTCTCTCACTCTCTCCCACTCCTCCTTACCTCCCTCCCAGTTCCCCACTCCCCTCTCTCACTAGGTTTTTCTCCCTCCTTTCTTACTCCCTTGTCTCACACCTTGTAACGGTTTAGATACGACAGACACAGAAACAAAGGAAGGAGAAATTGGAATACTGTGCTGCTGTGTCTTGTCACTTAGTTGAGTCGACGGTGAAGGTCGCTGGTTCCAATCCCTGAGCCAACTAGGTGAAAAATCAGTTGATGTGCCTTTGAGCAAGGAACTTAACCCTAATTGCTCCTGTAAGTCGCTCTAGATAAGAACGCCTGCTAAATGACTAAGCCCATAACCATGTGTGTGGTGTATATACTTTTGTTTCAAAGTAGATTTGTTTAAGACTACCAACAAACACTCTGTGTGACCCTGATTCAGCCCACTGCAGTAAAAGGTTAACCGCTCCCCACACACAGATCCATAACCCATGAGATATCTAGAAATTCCACATGAATGTTGAGATGATGTCCATTCCTATCCTAACATTCATTGTTGAGCCCATTACACAAGTGTATCTTTCCCAGCTGTGGACTGTGAGGTTGTGTAAGAAAGGATGCCGACATGGTTCCTCATCCATGACAAAGGCATGACAACGTCTCAGTTATTTCCTGTGCACCTGGCATTATTTCCTAAGTCGAGGCAAGATGTCTTATGGCTGAATTACACTATAGGGCCAAACCAAGCCAAGCCAAACCTAGCAGAGCTGTAGTAGGCACAAGTGTGTCAGGCATGATGGCCAGGTCCACACATCTCTACCTCCCTCTCCCAGGAGAGAGACATCCAGCCAGGGATTATTTTACCTACCTACCCCCTCCAGGCCTCAGGTTACCCAGCCCACACATCTAGAGTTACAACCTGTTGACATACACCCACAGGACCATGGCATCAGATAGCACAAGCACATGCTTTTCAATACTTATTTTGCTAACGGTAGGGTGTGTGTGCATGCGTACATCGTGTGTGTGCGTGTGTGCGTATATCTCTGTGCGTGTGTGTGTGTCTTTAACTGTACACTGTGTATGTGTGTGTAAAGGCATGAGACAGGCAGGCCTGGAGTGGCACCATTTTACATACAGAAACCTCATTTGAAAGCTCATCTCCCTAACGTTGTCTGTGTTTTACTGCACTGTTTGTGTGAGTGACCTTGTGTTCCGGACGACACGTAGCTGTTGTGCAGAGAGAGCCGGCCGATTACATCAACTTGGCAGAGTGGGTGGAATTTTGTCTGGTTCTTTTCGGGACGTGAGATCGCAGAGCAGGGTAGTGTCCCAAATGCCACCATGTCCCCTATAAATTGCACTACTTTTGACCAGGGCCCATAGGGCACAACATGGGGAATTGGGTGCTATTTGGGATGCACCGGGAGAGCTTTGGTGTGGGAGGGGAGGAGGGAAGGACGAGGGGGAAGTGTGAAAGTTATTGATATTTGATACAGATAACAAAATAGGTTTAGGGGACAGAAAAAAAATCTACGAGATGTATCATAAATGGGATTTATAGATGATGAATAGGTATTATGGTTTAGCTCTGTGTTAGAATAGTGTTGACTTGCCTGTCACAGTGACACCTCTACATCCCTGTCACTTGTCATAGCGAGACTGTTGCAGCTGGCCTGACCAAACCAATGGTCGAAACAAAACGTAAAAGTGTCCCAAAGTTGGTCGATATGTGTCCAGATCAATAGTTCCATTATCTCTCCGCACCATTGATTCCACAGTGAAGTTTAGCACCATTAAAAGGTTCTCAGCTAAACTGTGTGACATTGTCAGCAAACACAAAATGGGGTCTGAGATTGGATTGGATGCTGCTCTTTATGCTGTACCAGCACCACTTTAAATCCAGTCTAGTTACCCTGCTTTCTCTCCAGCTGGCTTTTTCCACTAGGGGAATTGGTTCTGGATGGAGTGTGTGTGTGTGTGTGTGTGTGGGGGGGGGGGGGGGGGGGGGGGTGCTATATTAAAGGCTGTATAATGTCCCGTGGTAGCAGGGTCTTGTTTGTTTTCAGCTTGATTGAATAGGACACAGCAGAGTGGACTGGAAATCCCTGCTTTTTCCACCAGTCAGCTCAGTGCAGAGAAAGTAGCCAGTTTCCATGGAAACGCCTTAGCGAGATAAGCTTGTTCTGCAGCTCCTCTGTCTGTGTGCCTGTTGTGTGTGTGTGATCTCTCAGGAATCTGGTAGGAATGAGGATCTATTAGGATCTAACTCAGTGTACTGGGGCCCAGGTGACCAGGGGGAGGAGCTGGCTGTCATTAGCAATGGTGCTCATGTTCTCTTTATTGTCTCGTCTCAGTTTACACACATTTCTTTCTCTCTATCCTTCCCTCTCTTCCATTCTCTCTCTCCTCTATCACTCCCTCTCTCCCTCTCTTTCTCTTCAACTCTTTCATCTTTCTCTCTCCTCTCTCTTGTTCTCTCTCTATCCTTTCCCTTTTCTCTCACACTCCTCTCTCTCTCCTGCCCCTTTCTCCACCTATCCTCCCACCCTCTCCCTCATCTCCCCCTCTTTATCTTATACTCTCTGTTTACATAGTAGAAATGCAGTCAACTGTAGCTCCACACCCCTATTGGTGTCACTGTGGGGATAAACATCTCCATGGTGATGATAAACTGGGTGAAAGGGCAGGCCTGAGGGGGTGGGGGGCAGGGGAGAAGTCTATAGACTCAAGGTGGTATTATTATGTTGTATAACACCTTAGCCAATGTGCTGGTGCTAGCCCTTTGGGGGTCTAGGGCCTAACATTAGGTCGGGTTACTGTAAAAGCACTTTGTGACAAACGTTGTTATTGAAAGTGCTATGGAAATATAATTTAATTGATTGATTGATACTAATTATTGTGAATTGTATGTGTTTCTCTCCATTTCCAGAACTCTCTGAAGAAGAGAGGCGCTCGGCCAAACAACAAGCCAGAGAAGAAGCCATCTGTCCAGGTAACTTAGACCAACAGAGACCTTCGATGTTTCTTCCACATTGAACAGCCAAAAGGAAAATCTCATATAGATTTGCAAACGACTCAACCAAAGAAACAGACTGCAGCTGCAGCAGTTTGTCTCCAGACACTCACCTCTGATTCTTACCTGAGCAATTGAACCCAAAGTCAGTACTAAAGTATTACAGTTACACTGATTGTTCTCGCTTTCACAATTTAGTCCATAGTGGGAGTTGGGTAGGTAGTTGATGGGAGAGATGATTCACAGATAGCACTTCATACAGTATTACTAGTTTGACATGAGCAGCTCAGACTGTGCAAGTGAAATAAACAGTCAAAAAGGAACATGAAACATTACACACAAACGTTTTAAAAGAAGTATGAAAGGGAAAATACAGGGCATCCAATGTGTTGGAGGAAACACCGTGCGCCTGGCGTCCTGATTAGCGCGCACTGCGCCTGGCCCGCCACAGGAGTCGCTAGAGCGCGATGAGACAAAGATATCCCTACCGGCCAAACCCTCCCTAACCCGGACGACGCTAGGCAAATTGTGCGTTGCCCCATTGCCTTCCAGGTCGCGGCCGGCTGCGACAGAACCTGGGCTCGAACCCAGAGTCTCTGGTGGCACTGCGATGCAGTGTTCCTGTTTTGATTAATTTGATAGTGTGGGTTAGGTGTTCTCTATACCAAATTAGCTTACACCCTGAGTCTTTTTTCTTGTTTCACACCTGGTAGTTTGGTGGATGGGACTAACAGCACACTGTAACTTAGAGGGCAACCAGCGGGTCCATCTCCTCTATACCATGTTTCTTGTAGGATGGTAATTTATTTGATGAAGTCTGGGTTCCTGCTCTTTAGGCAGACCTATATTCCGGGATAAGGCAGACCTATATTCCGGGATAAGATAGTAAAAAATGTGTGTTCCATGTTCCGTGTTCCATGTTCGCTCTCGCTCTCTCTTCCTCCATTTCTGTGGGGATGAGGTTAAAGCAGTGGTGCCACTGTGACATACTGTAATTGGTATAAACCCTCTCCAGACTATGTTTGATGTTCTGGGAAATAGCCCCATCACCAATAAAGTACACAACACATTTTTTAATGGGTCTTCACCATTTTGAGTCAGTTGGTTAAATAATAGCGGGTGTTTAATATTCAAAATAGCTTATGTCTTTTATAAATACACCAATGTACCTCAATGCCCCCAGCTAGCACACATTACACTGTAAAATAGTATGCATGACTCCCCAGTGTTGCATCAAGCTATCCCACTTTGCCCCCCAAAAATCCATAGCATTGGTCTAAATATTTGAAGGGGTTAATATGAGGATGTCAGATGAGTTTAAGCCAGAACAACAAAAAAATAATAATTTGTAATTTTGGCCTCGCAATCTTTCTCTCTCGGTCTCTCTCTCTGTGGTATGTGAAAGGATATATTGTCATTGTGTATGTGAGTGAGTCAGTGTGTTGTCAGTGTTCCTAACAGCTGGTCTCTGTGCCTCTCTGGGGCCAGCAGGAGGACAACTCTGACCTCAAGTGCCAGCTCCATTTTGCCAAGGAGGAGTCCGTTCTCATGTGTAAGAAGCTGACCAAGATGGCCAAGGACAGCGAGGCCATGCGGGAGGAGCTGGCCAAGTACCGCTCGGTCTACGGCGATGTGGACGCCTCACTCACCGTGGAGGAGGTCAACGACTCACCCCACACCCGTGAGGCCGAGGTTAGAGTTCACCTGAAGCTGGTGGAGGAGGAAGCCAACCTGCTGAGCCGGCGCATCGTGGAACTAGAGGTGGAGAACCGTGGCCTACGGGCCGAAATGGACGACATGAAGGGCCAGGAGCTGCCTCCAGGGCTGGGGCTGGGAGGCATGGGAGGCCCTGGAGGAGGAGGTCTGGATAACGTGATGGAGCTCCAGAGGCACCTGCAGTTTGTGGAGGAGGAAGCGGAGCTGCTACGGCGCTCGCTGCTGGAGATGGAGGAGCAGAACAAGCTGCTGATGAATGAGATCAACCGCTACAAGTCGGAGCTGCCGCTGACGTTGGACCCAAACCAGGATGACTCCTCGTCCATCTCTCTCCTGGAGGATGGTCATGGTGGGGGAGCTCTCATCAGCACCGAGGCCCCCCATGAGGAGCTGCTGCAGGCCGCCAGGCTCCAGATCGGGGAGCTGAGCGGCAAAGTGAAGAAGCTCCAGTACGAGAACCGTGTGTTGCTGTCCAACCTGCAGCGCTGCGACCTGGCCTCCTACCACAGCTCTTCTAGGCCCGCCCTGGAGACCGACGCTGAGGCAGGGGACTCGGCCGAGTGCCTCCCCAGCCAAGCGTGCCGGGAAGGCCCCATCGGAGGGGAGAACAAGCCCCTGGAGGAAAAGGAGAAGAAGACGTCCACGGGGGTTCCCATTCACCTGCACGGTAACGTCCCCCTGGGGCTGAATGACCATGAGGCCCTGCTGGCCATGAGGGACCAGGCCCGCCTCATCTCTACAGCCATCCAGCTGCTGACCGCTTCTGATTCCAACTGCCCCTCCCTCTCCCTTTACCGCAAGATCTCCTCCAACTACTCCGGGGAGACTGCTGAGCCCTGTGTCCCAGAGAAGAGCCAGCAGTCCCAACCCTCGGAGCTCCAGGACCTGCCCCTGGTGGAGGCTCTGACGGGCAGGCTGCGAGCACTGCACACCCAGCTCCAGGCCTTCGTGAAGCGAGTGGAGAGCCTTGGCAGCGCCCCTCCTGGGAGGGAGCAGGTGGAGGTGGCATCCCCCCTGCCTCTACTGTCCGAAGCTGGAGACTCCGTGGTGGATACGCCCTCTGCCTCACACCCCTGCCCTCCAGACGACCAGGCGGGTGAGATCACTGCAGGGCAGAAGGTAAGAATGAACACCCTCCTCCTCTTCCCACCACTCATTTATTATTGATTTTGTTTCTTTCCTTTTCTTTCATACGCTCCTTTTTTGTAGCAAGGCTATTATTTCTGTTCCGTTTGCTCCCACCCCTTCCCAGCTCACACTATGGTTTCTCCCTGCCGGCACACATGACATGACACGCATGCTGCTTTGATGCCTTATAACCTGTTATAGATGCTACATAGAGCTCAGGGCTCAAATGGAGCCACCACTGTACTGCATGACAACTAGAATGATAAAGAAATCATAGAAACCGTAAGCCACCATCTATTTACACACATCAAAATACAATTTGCATATCCAAGTAAATGCACTCTAGTAAAGTTTGTTCTATGCTTAGAGTTAAGCTCCATTAGAGGCCAACTGAGTCCCAACCCCATCCGCTCTCTCCCCCCGTCCCTCCCTCCCTCTCTCACCCCATCCCCCCGTCTCTCCCTCCCCATCTCATCCCTCCCTCTCTCACCCCGTCTCACCTTCTCTCACCCCGTCTCTCCTTCTCTCACCCCGTCTCTCCCTCTCTCACCCCATCTCTCCTTCTCTCACCCCGTCTCTCCCTCTCTCACCCCGTCTCTCCCTCTCTCACCCCGTCTCTCCCTATCCTACCCCGTCTCTCCCTCTCTCACGCCGTCTCTCCCTCTCTCACCCCATCTCTCCTTCTCTCACGCCGTCTCTCCCTCTCTCACCCCGTCCCTCCCTCTCTCACCCCGTCTCTCCCTCTCTCACCCCGTCTCTCCCTCTCTCACCCCGTCTCTCCCTATCTCACCCCGTCTCTCCCTCTCTCACCCCGTCTCTCCCTCTCTCACCCCGTCTCTCCTTATCTCACCCCGTCTCTCCTTATCTCACCCCGTCTCTCCTTATCTCACCCCGTCTCTCCTTCTCTCACCCCGTCTCTCCCTCTCTCACCCCGTCTCTCCCTATCTCACCCCGTCTCTCCTTCTCTCACCCCGCCTCTCCCTCTCTCACCCCATCTCTCCTTCTCTCACCCCGTCTCTCCCTCTCTCAACCCGTCTCTCCCTCTCTCACCCCGTCTCTCCCTATCTTACCCCGTCTCTCCTTCTCTCATGCCGTCTCTCCCTCTCTCACCCCGTCTCTCCCTCTCTCACCCGTCTCTCCCTCTCTCAACCCGTCCCTCCCTCTCTCAACCCGTCCCTCCCTCTCTCACCCCGTCTCTCCCTATCTCACCCCGTCTCTCCTTCTCTCACCCCGCCTCTCCCTCTCTCACCCCGTCTCTCCTTCTCTCACCCCGTCTCTCCCTCTCTCAACCCATCTCTCCCTCTCTCACCCCGTCTCTCCCTATCTTACCCCGTCTCTCCTTCTCTCACGCCGTCTCTCCCTCTCTCACCCCGTCTCTCCCTCTCTCACCCCGTCTCTCCCTCTCTCAACCCGTCCCTCCCTCTCTCACCCCGTCTCTCCCTCTCTCAACCCGTCTCTCCCTCTCTCACCCCGTCTCTCCCTCTCTCACCCCGTCCCTCCTTCTCTCACCCCGTCCCTCCTTCTCTCACCCCATCTCTCCCTCTCTCACCCCGTCTCTCCTTCTCTCACCCCGTCCCTCCCTCTCTCACCCCGTCTCTCCCTCTCTCACCCCGTCTCTCCCTCTCTCACCCGTCCCTCCTTCTCTCACCCCGTCCCTCCCTATCTCACGCTGTCTCTCCCTCTCTCACCCCGTCTCTCCCTCTCTCACCCCGTCTCTCCCTCTCTCACCCCGTCCCTCACTCTCTCACCCCGTCCCTCCCTCACTCACCCCGTCTCTCCCTCTCTCACCCGTCCCTCCTTCTCTCACCCCGTCCCTCCCTCTCTCACGCCGTCTCTCCCTCTCTCACCCTGTCTCTCCCTCTCTCACCCCGTCTCTCCCTTTCTCACCCCGTCTCTCCCTCTCTCACCCCGTCCCCCCCTCTCCCCCCTCTCACTGCATGGGCACCATGACCGCTGCTTTCTTCACTTGTTTCCCTTTCCCTTTCTTCCTCTCTCTTCTTTCACTCCTTTGATTATGTTAATCCCCTCTCCTACACTCTCCTCTTACTGTCCTTCACTCCCACCCTCATCCCCCAACCCTCCAGCCGTCGCTCGTACTTCTCATCATTGTTTTGGTTCTGTTCTCCACTCTGTCCTACGCCACTCTGACAAAGCTGTTTTTCCTTTACATACTTTTATTTGTCCTGTGAGCTTCATTTTTTATTTTCAATGTGTCTTGCGGATCTTCCATTTTGGTTGTATTGTTTTGTTTTCGATTCCCTCTCTCCCTACCATATGTCTCCCCTCATCTTCTTCCTTCCCTTTCCTCTGTTCCTCTTTCCCTCTTTTTATTATTTTGTTTCATTTTTATTCATTAACTTGCCCATGCATGCAGCAGCCCGACTTTAGGGACCAATCAGAGCGCGAAGTGAAAGGTCAGGAGGAGGAGGAGGGTGACAGCCACATTGACAGCAACAAGAACCAGGTTAAACAGGAGACGGACACAGCCCTGGTAGGTCACTGCTATAGAACAGTCAAAATACACACATGCATACGCATACACACACACACACACACACACACACACACACACACACACACACACACACACACACACACTGTGCACTCCTTGATTGCCCATACATGCGGTTTAGGCTGTCTTTAGGCTCGCTTCCCTCGTTCTTTCATGTGATAGATAGTGGGGGAATCAGGTTGGAATCACACTGCAGTAAACACAATGACATCAGCTCTTGAAGTGAGCAGAGGAAGTGTCTGCTGCTCAGTGTTCGTTTGACCTTTCCGTAGCAGGTCTC
Source organism: Oncorhynchus mykiss (assembly GCF_013265735.2). NCBI lineage: Eukaryota > Metazoa > Chordata > Actinopteri > Salmoniformes > Salmonidae > Oncorhynchus > Oncorhynchus mykiss. The sequence continues at coordinate 54,185,919 of NC_048580.1, read as the reverse complement.
CTTGGAAACCTGGGCTGTGAGGGAGGGGCAACTGCAGAAGCAATGAATAGAGCAGAGAGCAACACAATCGCCACAGCCCGCTCTCCTGTTACAGGATATACAATGTTGCTTTTATAATATGTCATGAAAGGGAAGGTTTCTCTCTGGGCTGTACTGTAGCACATAATCAGGTAGTCATCTGAACACACACTCCCTAACTGTGAGAACTAGAGAAACTCATTGTTGCTGTCAGTAGGCTGGTTATTAAAGGTTCTCCAGAGTAAATATAGAATTATAAAATGATAGTAGACGGTTAACTATGACAACATTCAGCAGGCCACATTAAATCAGCTTGTGGGTGACTTTTGGCCCACGGGCCACGTGTTTGAAATAAGTAGGTCTAATAATTCACCCTGTGTCTCTCTCAGTAACCTCTGCATCACAAACTACTGTTGGCTTCTACACATTATCATCCACCCTGCTCCTCTCCCCTCTCAGTGATCAATGATGAGGCTGTCAGGTCCGGGGAGATCAGGACCAGCTCCGGTGAGGGAAGGAGGAAAGGACAGGGGATAGGACAGGCAGGAAGTAACACCTTGGCCCTACGCCAGGTGACGTTATCACACGCAGACTGCCTAAGTGCTCTGTGTGTCTGTAGAGACAGGGTCGGTCGATAGAAGCGTGACAGGGCTGATGTATGGACATGGATGTTGGTGGGAACCTGGGGTCCACCAGGCTGACTGTGTTCTGGGTCCTATTCATTAGGGAACATAGTTTCAAAACGTTGTGCAGGTAGTCCCTCCCCGTTTAAGTCAGTTTTCTCCTGTTTAGTGCCTAATGAATACGGCCCTGGTCTCTCCCCACTGAGTGGTGCCTCTTGTGTCCATTACCACCAACCAACCCTTTCAGAGTAACTGTGTAATGTTAAAAATAGGGTACTATATCCTGCTCAGAAAGGACCTTAAATAGAAGATTATTCTGCGGGACAGTAAGACTGACATAATGCTGTGAAAGGCATTGGAAACTGACAGCAGGTTATCCATTTATATGCATGGAGTCTGTGTCTAAGGCTTGGCTGGGGAGTGTAAGCCTTTTATACAACTGTTCTGGTCTATGAGGCGAATATGCTTTGGAATGTGAGGAAATTGAAAGGTTTAGCAGCTGAAATTGAGCTCCCTTCACTCTTACTCCTTGGATCCCTTTGGTGAGAAAAAGAGGGTGTCAGAAGTCACTTACAGAGGCTGCTGAGGAGAAGGAGAAAGGGGGAGAAATGCAGAAGTGGGCTACGGTGTAAATTATAGAAACAATTGGCTGCAAATCCATTTGTGACTGGCTGAGTAATAGTGAGCTACAGTGTCATAGTGCAATTGGGACTTGCACTGGCAGGGACTCTCTCAGAATGCACAAGGAGGGTAAGAGTTGTTGGGAGGGCATACTGCCAAGATGTTGGTTATCCCTAGTAAATAACCAAGTAGATTGTAGTCGATTATGAGTAGATATTGAGTGTGCAACTTTCTTTTTTCCCAAAGAATTAAAAAAATTGGGGAAAAAACAATGATTCCAGCAATGCAACATCTAAATAAACTAACATTAAAATAATATTGTATTTTCACTTATCTGTCAAAGCCCTCAGAGAATCTTGGGACAAAACATAAAGGTTGTTATTGTACCTCAAAACACAGCAGTAGTTTTAAAGTGCCATTTAAACACAGATATCCATGGAACATTATGGCACAGTGGATAATGGAATAATATTTTAAACCTTCTCGGGGTATTTCAGTCTTCCACAGAACACCCCCATTGACCCACCTTCAAATTCTACACACTAATTGGTGAAGAGAAAAAATGTTGGGCGCTGAGTGATAATGAAAAGCTTGAGTGGGTGGTCTTGTGCCTGTCATTAGAACGGAGGCCATTTGAGTAGCATTTCGTAGGTTAGCGCTAATGGTAGGCTGGGGTGGCCCCCACCACGGGTTAGCGAGAAGTGAAGAAGAAGAACACTAAGGGGAACTCCTCTAACTCAACAGCCAAATGAAGCATGTGACGGTACTACAGATGAGGTGTATTTGTTGGACCATGGAGCCCAGTGTGGGTGTGTGAGTGTGCTGTATGTCTTTAACTGTGTGACAGGTTGGATTGTTGTTCCCCCACCACGGGTTAGCGAGAAGTGAAGAAGAACACTACTACGGGGAACAGTAACTCCAGTAACTGATTTATCAATGGAGGATATTTTTCAGTTGTGGGAAGTGGTGTGGTATGCTTTACACTTTACAGTGTGTTCTAGCATTGCAGAGTGTATTGTAATCTAGCTATAATGGTGTATCCCTCCCTCCCTCAGCAGATCAGTGAGCTGCAGGACCTTCTGTTGGAGGCGAGGGACAATGCTTGCAGGACGCAGGAGGAACTGTCTGTGGAGAGGCAGGAGGAACTGTCTGTGGAGAGGCAGGAGGAACTGACTGTGGAGAGGCAGGAGGAACTGACTGTGGAGAGGCAGGAGGAACTGACTGTGGAGAGATGGGATCACAGAGGCCCCACCCACAGCAGCTCACAGACATTCACACAGGTACACAATCATCAAACTGTTCTATATCTATGTGCACAACACTGACTACAGTCAAACCCTTCTAAACCACACAGAGCATTGTTACTGTAACGTCTTGTCAATGCTAATAGAGTATGCACCACACCTGAGAACAGTATGGTATCACTACTATGATATGTACAACAACACCAATTTATTATATACATGCATTCACCCACTTAGCAAACAGCTAAAGCAAACTCCATAAACGGTGCTGCACGTAATCGCTTATCATAACAACACTGGCACTGTGAGCCCCTGTAGCCCACTGACTGGCCTGTCTCCTCTCTCTGTGTGTGTGTGTGTGTACGCCTGCCTGCGTGTGTTTGTCTCTCCCTCTGTCTCCAGCTGCAGGAGGAGCACCAGAAGGCCCTAACGAGAAGGGACTTCCAGCTACAGAGTCTGAGTCTGCAGACGCGGCTGCAGCAGAAGTTCTGGAGCCAAGAGAGGAACCTGATGTTGCAGGAGTCCCAGCAACTCAAGCAGACCCTGCTGCTGCTCAGCCTCAAGCTGCGTTGCTTCCTCAAACAGTGGCGGCTGGGACGCAAGCTGGACACGGAGGCCAAGGATGTCCTGGAGGTACGGGACTGACTAGCCACCCTCTCCCTTTGAATCAGCCACTTAGCTTTGGCATAGTAGTTTGGTTGGTTGATATTATTTTATCCTCGTTAACCAGCAGCATAATACCCTGCATCCCACTGCTGGCTTGCTTATGAAACTAAGCATTGGTTTGTCCTGGTTGGTCCCTGGATGGGAGACCAGATGCTGCTGGAAGTAGTGTTGGAGGGTCAGTAGGAGGCACTCTTTCCTCTGGTCTAAAACAATGTAAATATCCCAATGCCCCAGGGCAGTGATTGGGGACGTTGCCCTGTGTAGGGTGCCGTCATTCGGATGGGATGTTAAACAGGTGTCCTGACTCTCTGTGGTCACTAAAGATTCCATTGCACTTATTGTAAGAGTAGAGCTGTTAACCCTGGTGTCCACCATCACGTTTACCTAATCATCCCCAGCTTACAATTGGCTCGTTCATCCTGTAACTATTCCCCAGGTTGTTGCTGTAAATGAGAATGTGTTCTCAGTCAACTTACTGGGTTAAATCAAATAAATTAGCTGTTTAAGAAACTTGGCTGACTACTAATTTGCTGTGTGTTTCCCTACAGGTGAACAGCCTGAAGGACCTGTACCTGCTGTTGGAGGAGGAGAGTCTGGCCGCCCACCCCCAACAGGGAGACAACAAGATTACCTCCGCAGAGGAGCAGCACCTCTGCCCCACCATCTCCAAGGAGCTTTGTGTGCTGGAGAAGAGCTACACACAGGTGCAGGAACAGGTCGCACCTAGGTCATATTCATTAGTGCACACCGTTGCAAAAATGTTTTGCTACAGAAAACCAAAACAAGCCTTTGTTATTGGACAAGTTCAGGTTGTTCCTCTCGGTTTCAGTCGGTTCTTTCTGTTTAGTGTCTACTGAAGACAACCCTGACATCACACAGGAAACAGCTGTTATTGATCAAGTGCATGACATGGAGATCTTCTCAAATGTCATGTTCATCTCTATAACGTTGAGAGGTCATTCACTGATTCTCCATCCTGTCCGTGGCCTAGACGAGCGGCGTGAGCAGCACACTGGCGGACCTGAAAGGAGCGCTCCAGGATCTGAGCGGAGAGCTGCGAGAGGAGCGCCAGGGCTCACAGGAACTGACCCAGCAGTTTGCCCGCGCTAAGGCCTCCTGGGAGGTGGAGAGGATAGAGCTCAAGAGCCTCATTACCCAGGTAAGACCACACCACCTAGAAGGGCGCAACTAGCATAGAAATATAATTACTAGAATGGAAATGTAACTTCACCATCATGGGTACACTCAATATGGCTGACATGGTATTGTGCTAGCTAGTCTATAGAAACCCTCTGTTGTATAGTTATAGTTTTAAACCCATAGTTTACCTGAAACCAACTAAAAACCTTATTCGGCTAGTTCAGAGGCCAGTCTATTATGTAGCTTACAGACCAATGGATTTCAGATTTGTCACGGTCCCTGCCTGACCATTATCTTAGAGGCTTAGCATAAGGCATCCCTGGGAGGGTAATACATCAGCCGTTACACCAGACTACTGGATAGAGAGGGCTGATAATAGGACTCTGGCCACCAGGGTTAGGATCGTTCCCTAATTGGAGGTAGAATAAAGACTTTAGAGTAGACTCTTGCCTGATCAGTCAGACCTGCTATATACCTACTGGGCTCCAATCGTTTCTCCTGTTGGCTGCCTGGATGTCTGAGGCAAAGACATTGATTGTATGACCATTAAGTGGGCTTTTCTAGTTATAAATAAGAAAGGTCTTCATTCAGCATGCAGGATAGCACCCTCTGAAGCTGTACGAAGATCAAGTTACCCATTCATAAAGGATGACATGACCTGTCATTTGTCACAGTTTTACTGAGAGAAGCTGCCGAGCTGCGGGGAGCTATGTTACAGATGATCAGAAGTATGAATCAGTCACTGGGTATTCATTTAACCACCAATACTCATGTTGACAAGTGGCTTGAAACTGCTGATATCTCGAGGTGGTGGATTTGTGCCAATCTATCTGTCTGGGGTTTAGTTTGGCCGTCTACTTTTCCCCCAGACCTCTGTTCTCTGTGTGTGTGTGTGTGTGTGTCTGTGTGTGTGTGTGTGTGCTCATCTGTGTGCGTGCATGCGGGCGAGCGAGTGAGCGACAGAGGTAACTGGCAGTGAGAGATGAGGTTAATATACAGACTCCTCGGAACCTGAGACACTCTCATAACAACATCCTCCGTAATGACATAAATGAACAGGGTTTGAGACAGGTCACCACATTACACTGAGATAATGTATATATTATCAGACCAGTGGGGAAATAGAAGGCAAAAAAGAGAAAAGGAATTAAGAGAGGAAGAGATGGAGAGGAATAATGAGAGGGGGGATAGAGAGAGAGAGAGAGAGAGAGAGAGAGAGAGAGAGAGACACCCCACAGTGTGCCATCACGGCAGTAAGATGTGTGACCTGATGCCACAAGAAAAGGGCTACCAGTGAAGAACAAACACCATCGTAAATACAACCCATATTTATGTTTGATTTATTTTCCCTTTTGTACTTTCACTATTTGCACATAGTTACAACACTGTATATACATAATATGACATTTGAAATGTCTTTATTCTTTTGGAACTTCTGTGAGTGTCATGTTTACTGTTCAGTTGTATTGTTTATTTCACTTTTGTTTATTATCTACTTCACTTGCTTTGGCAATGTTAACACATGTTTCCCATGCCAATAAAGCCCTTCAATTGAGTGGGGAATAAACAGAGGGAGAGAGAGAATAAATAGAGGGAGAGAGAGGGGGAATAAACAGAGAAAGAGAATAAATAGAGGGAGAGAGAGGGGGAATAAACAGAAGGGAGAGAGAGGGGGAATAAACAGAGAACGAGAATAAATAGAGGGAGAGAGAGGGGGAATAAACAGAAAGAGAATACATGGAGGGAGAGAGAGGGGGAATAAACAGAGAGAGAGAGATTTTTTATTTATTTTACCTTTATTTAACTAGGCAAGTCAGTTAACAACAAATTCTTATTTTCAATGACGGCCTAGGAACAGTGGCTCCTGCCTGTTCAGGAGCAGAACGACTTTCTCTTTCGCTCTCTCTCCCTCTGTATATTTCCCAATGTCTCTCTCCCTCTGTTTATTCCCCCCCTCTCTCTCTCCTTCCCTCTGGGGCGGCAGGGTAGCCTAGTGGTTAGAGCGAGGGGGAATACACATTACACTCACAGAAGTTCCAAAAGAATAAAGACATTTCAAATGTCATATTATACAGTGTTGTAACGATGTGCAAATAGTTAAAGTAAAAAGGGAAAATAAATCAACATAAATATGGGTTGTATTTACAATGGTGTTTGTTCTTCACTGGTAGCCCTTTTCTTGTGGCATCAGGTCACACATCAGCTCGGGGGTTTGAACTTGCAACCTTCTGGTTACTAGTCCAACGCTCTAACCACTAGGCTACCCTGCCACCCCAGAGGGAGGGAGAGAGAGAGGGGGGGAATAAACAGAGGGAGAGAGACAATGAGAAATATACAGAGGGAGAGAGAGCGAAAGAGAAAGAGAGGTACAGTACAGTAGACACAGAGAGAGTTTGAGGCATGTTTCCTTGGTCCTGTCAGACTGTTCCCTCCCTCTGCAGTCCATCCTCCGTGGGTCTGTAAGGGCACAGCTAAATGGTTGCCTGCCCTGAGAGCAGCACTGTGCCATGGGTCTGTAAGGGCACAGCTAAATGGTTGCCTGCCCTGAGAGCAGCACTGTGCCATGGGTCTGTAAGGGCACAGCTAAATGGTTGCCTGCCCTGAGAGCAGCACAGTGCCATGGGTCTGTATGGGCACAGCTAAATGGTTGACTGCCCTGAGAGCAGCACTGTGCCATGGGGATCCCTTTCCTGGCGGCGCCAACACAGCTACTCAACACCATAACTGGGTCACAATTTACAACCTGGGCCAGGGTTTTTCATTCATCCATCCCCCCTCCTTCCTCCTCCTGTATCCACCGTAGAGGGTTTTGTCTCTCTCTTCCCTGGCAGTAGTAATGTGTTGTGTGTCAGGGTGGGAGGGAGAGAGGGAAAAGAAGTGTTGAGGAGACAGGAAAAGGGGCTTCTTGTGCATTGGTTCTACACCTTTATTAAACTGGACACAACTAACTTATTTTTTTCATTGATATTTCCTGCTGAAATAATGGCCTACATGGACTGTAGGAGCATGACTCAGTCTGTAGCCTTGGGTGAAGTCTAGATTTTACCCCGGGTTAGAATCCTGATTTGTGTTTTGTATCACCAGAAGACCCAGACTCAGTTGAAACACTTTAAAAAGGTGTCACCTGTGTGAATCATGGCCATCATCAAAGCGTTGACTCTCTTTTTGAGTGGCGCAGCGGTCTAAGGCACTGCATCTCAGTGCAAGAGGCGTCACTACAGACCCAGGTTTGATTCTAGGCTGTATCACAACCGGTCGTGATTGGGAGTCCCATGGGGCGGCGCACAATTGGCCCAGCGTTGTCCAGGTTTGGGCGGGTAGGCCGTCATTGTAAATAAGAATTTGTTCTTAACTGACTTGCCTAGTTAAATAAAGGTTAGGGACTCCCAATCATGGCCGGTTGTGATACAGCCTGGAATCGAACCAGGGTGTCTGTAGTGACACCTCAAACACTGAGATGCAGTGCCTTAGACCGCTGCGCCACTCGGGAGCCCAAACATAGTACCAGACTATCAGGTTTCAGGGAAGACCCAAGTGCAGACTGTGTAGAAGTAACAATGTTTATTGTAACAACAGGGGCAGGCAAACAACAGGCCAATGCAGGCAAGGGTCGATAATCCAGAGTAGTGGGGTCAAGATACAGGACGGCAGGCAGGCCCAGGTTCAGGTGAGGCGAAGGTCTGTAATCCAGAGTGGGGGCAAAGATACAGGACGGCAGCCAGGCTCCGGGGCAGGCGGCCAGGCTCAGGGACAGGCAGCCAGGCTCAGGGGCAGGCAGCCAGGCTCAGGGGCAGGCAGCCAGGCTCAGGGGCAGGCAGCCAGGCTCAGGGGCAGGCAGCCAGGCTCAGGGGCAGGCAGCCAGGCTCAGGGGCAGGCAGCCAGGCTCAGGGGCAGGCAGCCAGGCTCAGGGGCAGGCAGAGTGGTCAGGCAGGCGGGCTCGGAGTCAGGACAGGCAGGGGTCAAATCCAGGAGGACAAGAAAAGAGATACTGGAAAAAGCAGGAGCTGAGACACAAAACGCTGGTAGGCTTGAACAAACAAGACAAACTGACAACGACAGACAGAAAACACAGGTATATAGTGCCTTGAAAAAGTATTCACCCCCTTGACGTTTTTCCTATTTTGTTGCATTACAATCTGTAATTTAAATGGATTTTTATTTGGATTTCATGTAATTGACATTCACAAAATAGTCCAAATTGGTGAAGTGAAATGAAAAAAATCTCCAAAAATATAAAACGGAAAGTGGTGGGTACATATGTATTCACCCCCTTTGCTATGAAGCCCCTAAATAAGATCTGGTGGAACCAATTACCTTCAGAAGTCACATAATTAGTTAGATTGCACACAGGTGGACTTTATTTAAGTGTCACATGATCTGTCACATGATCTCAGTATATTTACACCTGTACTGAAAGGCACCCAGAGTCTGCAACACCACTAAGCAAGGGGCACAACCAAGCAAGCGGCACTATGAAGACCAAGGAGCTCTCCAAACAGGTCAGGGACAAAGTTGTGGAGAAGGACAGATCAGGGTTGGGTTATAAAAAATGATCTGAAACTTTGAACATCCCATGCAGCACCATTTTAAATCCATTATTTAAAAAATTGAAAGAATATGGCACTACAACAAACCTGCCAAGATAGGGCTGCCCACCAAAACTCACAGACCAGACAAGGTGGGCATTAATCAGAGAGGCAACAAAGAGACCAAAGATATCCCTGAAGGAGCTGCAAAGCTCCACGGCGGAGATTGGAGTAACTGTCCATAAGACCACTTTAAGCCGTTCACTCCACAGAGCTGGGTTTTACGGAAGAGTGGCCAGAAAAAAAGCCATTGCTTAAAGAAAAAATAAGCAATCATGTTTGGTGTTCGCCAAAATACATGTGGGAGACTCCCCAAACATATGGAAGAAGGTACTCTGGTTAGATGAGACAAAGATTGAGCTTTTTGGCCATCAAGGAAAACGCTATGTCTGGCACAAACCTAACACCTCTCCTCACCCCGAGAATGCCATCCCCACAGTGAAGAAAGGTGGTGGCAGCATCATGCTGTGGGGAGGTTTTTCATCAGCAGGGACTGGGAAACTGGTCAGAATTGAAGGAATGATGGATGGCGCTAAATACAGGGAAATTCCTGATGGAAACCTTTTTCAGTCTTCCAGAGATTTGAGACTGGGACAGAGGTTCACCTTCCAGCATGACAATGACCCTAAGCATACTGCTAATGCACCACTCGAGTGGTTTAAGGGGAAACATTTAAATGTCTTGGAATGGCCTAGTCAAAGCCCAGACCTCAATCCAGTTGAGAATATGTGGTATGACTTAAATATTGCTGTACACCAGCGGAACCCATCCAACTTGAAGGAGCTGGAGCGGTTTAGCCTTGAAGAACGGCAAAAAATCCCAGTGGCTAGATGTGCCAAGCTTATAGAGACATACCCCAAGAGACTTGCAGCTGTATTTGCTGCAAAAGGTGACTCTACAAAGTATTGACTTTGGGGGGTAAATAGCTATGCATGCTCAAGTTTTCAGTTTTTTTGTCTTATTTCTTGTTTGTTTCACAATAAAAAATATTTTGGATCTTCAAAGTGGTAGGTATGTTGTGTAAATCAAATGATATAACCCCCCCCCAAAATCCATTTTAATTCCAGGTTGTAAGGCAACAAAATAGGAAAAATGCCAAGTGGGTGAATACTTTCGAAACCACTGTATAGGAGGGAAGATTGGCGACACCTGGAGGGGGTGGAGACAAGCACAAGTACAGGTGAAACAGATCTGGGCGTGACAGGTACCGTTGTGGGATGCAATCGATCCCAAATTAATACAACCACTAGCATTAAAAAACGTTTAAAGTCAATGAGGCTGATGCAACAGATCAGAACATTTAGCTTAAAATGTTGATAAACTATTAGGCAATTTTTCTCATTATAAGCGCAGCAATGCACACACAGCAATTGGCTGTCTAAAAGCGTGAATGTTCCAAAATGCAATCAATTAGCGGGAAAACACCGTTCTCAAAAGTGACCACAAATGCGGTTATGCATGTAATCCTTGCATTTTGCTGAGGATAATTATCTTTCCCAAATGTGAAACTCACACGCTGCCTATATACAGTGCATTCAAAAAGGATTCAGACCCCTAAACTTTTTCCACATTTTGTTACGTTACAGCCTTATTCTAAAAATTTATAATTAAATAACAATCCTCATCAATGCCTCCCGAATGGCACAGTGGTCTAAGTGCTAATTGTTTCAACAAGAGATCCTGGTTCGAGTCCAGGCTCTGTCGCAACCGGGAGACCCATGGAGTGGCGCACAATTGGCCCAGCATCGTCCGGGTTAGGGGAGGGTTTGGCCGGCAGGGATGTTCTTGTCCCATCGCGCACTAGCGACACCTGTGGCGGGCCGGGTGCAATGCACGCTGACACGGTCGCCAGGTGTACGGTGTTTCCTATGACACATTGGTAAGGTGGGCTTCTGATTTAAGCGGGCATTGTGTCAAGAAGCAGTGTGGCTTGGCTGGGTTGTGTTTCAGAGGACGCACGGCTCTCGACCTTCGCCTCTCCCAAGGCCGTACGGGAGTGGCAGCGATGGGACAAGACTGTAACTACCAATTGGATATCACAAAATTGGGGAGAAAAAGGGGAAAAAATACATTTTTATTTTTTATTTTATTATCAATCTACACACAATGCCCCAAAATAACAAAGCGAAAACAGGTCATTAGAAATGTTTGCAAATGTATTAAAAAGTGTAAAACCTTATTTACATAAGTATTCCGATTCTTTGCTATGAGACTCGAAATTGAGCTCCGGTGCATGCTGTTTCCATTGATCATCCTTGAGATGTTTTCTGTAAGGTCTCACAGATGACAGTGCATGTCAGAGCAAAAACCAAGCCATGAGGTCCACGGAATTGTCCATAGAGTTCCGAGACTGGATTGTGTCAAGGCACAGATCTGGGGAAGGGTACAAAACTTGTCTGCGGCATTGAAGGTCCCCAAGAACACAGTGACCTCCATCATTCTTAAATTATAGAAGTTTGGATCCACCAAGACTCTTCTTAGAGCTGGCTGAGAAATCGGGGGAGAAGGGCCTTGGTCTTGGAGGTGACTAAGAACTCGATGATCACTCTGACAGAGCTCCGGAGTTCCTCTGTGGAGATGTTTGTCCTTCTGGAAGGTTCTTCCATCTCTGCAGCACTCCACCAATCAGGCCTTTATGGTAGAGTGGCAGACGGAACCCACTCCTCAGTAAAAGGCACATGACAGCCTGTTTGGAGTTTTCCAAACTGCACCTAAAGGACTCTCAAACCATGAGAAACAGCATTCTCCGGTCTGATGAAATCAAGATTGAACTCTTTGGGCCTGAATGCCAAATATCACATCTGGAGGAAACCTGACATCATCGCTACGTGCATGTTGGTGGCAGTATCATGCTGTGGGGATGTTTTTCAGTGGCAGGGACTGGGAGACTTGTCAGGATCGAGGGAAAGATAAATGGAGCAAAGTACAGAGAGATCATTGATGAATAAATGTGCCAAAATGTCTAAAAACCTGTTTTTGCTTTGTCATTATGGTATATTGTGTGTATATTGATGAAGGGAAAACAATTTAATCAATTTTAGAATACGTTTGTAATGTAACAAAATGTGGAAAAGGTCAAGGTGTTTGAGTGCTATCCGAATACACTGTATGCCAGTTAGGCTCTACACCGGTTGTAAAGCAGATTAATGTGCTTAATTTTAAGAAGTCATTTGGCCATGTTAGCTGAGATACAAACCTTATCAAAACATATAGGCCTATGGGCTAAGCTACGTTAGATGTGCGACAAAAAAAGGCATGCGCTGTTTCTTGCCTTACAGCATAAAAGCTGGGCATCATTCACAAGTGATAATATATCATTCACAAGTCATAGGCTAATATTGTTTTTCTTGATTTAATCTTGTCTTTACATATACTAAATAATATCTGTGAAATTTGTTTGGATTTAGAATAGGCCATTGTCATGCACCTGTCTCGAAACATGGGCAGGGGAAAAGAATGTGTCATCTATGCGCTAAAATAGCAAATGGAGGACGCTTTTCCCATGGTTCATTTTCATGCCAGCCAGGTAGGCTATACTCCTGTTGTAAAGAGAAGCAATGTGCTTGAAATTAGGAAAGTTGAGAAATAAATATAGTAGGCCTAGCCTATAGAAAGCTGATGGAATCCTCCTCTTTTTAATAGAGGCCATCACTCTGTTTTCTCACACAACAGCTCATGGGCTCTGATGAAGTGTTTGATTAGATATTCGATTATATTTGCATTGATGTCAGAGTGATTAGAGGGACAATAGAGTGCTGAGTACCAGGCAGTTAGCACGTTTGGTAGGCTATGAGCTTTGAGAAGCCTAGTTATCATGACTAAATGGTCATGTGGAAATTGACTGTGGTCATGACTCGTGATCGCCGGTGTGGCAGTAATATGGTTACCATAACAGCCACCTCCATCAAAAAAGATAACAGCTTGCCCATTCCCCAAATGCATTGCATTTATTTTATTAGATCAGATTTACTGACTAACCTTTATGGCATAATCAGAGCTTGATTCATTTTGCTTTTCTTATTTTTTACGAAACTCATCATCTGCTGCCTCTCGCACTCCAGTACTTATTGTGTCAGAAAACAGCACAGGAACATAGCACTGAGGCCAAGCACACAAGTGGACGTCATTATTTCAGACAGACGCCTCTTTCTCTCGCTACTCTTTTCTCCTATCTGTCGTGGCCCTACTGTTGCTTCTCTGTCAGTCAGTCACATTTGCATTGTGCATCAAAATACAGCAGTCATATACTGTAGGATTCATTTGAACCACCCCATCCTGAGAGGGTGCGCACGCACACGCACACACACACACACACACACACGCACACAAATTGTTACTATTCTCTCTTTACCCCTTCACCCCTATAAACTATGCCGTTACTGTGCCCTTGTATCGTGTAAACCCACTGGGCTGGTGCCCAGGAAAGAACTGGATGGCAAAGCTGGGTCCAATCTCTTCCTGCTCTGCTCAGCCAATCACAGAAGTAGGATAGCATCCTGGCAATGTGGCATGGCACCAGCAGCTGTTGCACTGTGGAACCAGGCTTATGGCCTAATGCCTACAGATGCCAACAGACAGTTTTCTAAGGAAGGCTGTGTCACAAATGGCACCCTATTCCCTGTATAGTGCAGAGGCCTATGTGGGCCCTGGTCAAAAGTAGTGCACTAAAACATAGTGCCATTTGGGACTCATGTCTGTCTTCAGTGGTTTTGGGGGGAATCTGGGGTGAATTGGGAGCATTCAGAGCAAATGTCTTTCTCTGTGCTGTAAACCTGCAGACAACCATTTAGTCGCAGCCCCGCAACGCCTCACCAATAAAACTCATTATGGATATTCATCATCAGACGAGATCAACACTTCCGTCGCCGTCGGAGATGAATGGCATAGTCGTCCGAAAGGCCACCCAGACTCCTCCATTAGCACCATATAAGGCAGAAACCTGCAGTCATCCTCAGGCACCATGGTGATTGATGGGGCTCCCTCCCCCGAAAGCTGTGACTTCAAATACGAGAAAAAAAACGAGACCGACTCGTAAAAGAAAGAAAGAGCAATCGCCTCAGCTTTGAAGCACTGCTTGATTCATTCTAATGGGGGGATTGGAGAGGAGAGGAGAAGAGAAGAGAAGAGAGGAGAGGAGAGGAGAGGAGAGGAGAGGAGAGGAGAGGAGAGGAGAGGAGAGAAGAGAAGAGAAGAGAAGAGAAGAGAAGAGAAGAGAAGAGAGGAGAGGAGAAACGTAGCGGGCGTCTTTAGCTGTTGTCTTTTAATGTGACGGAAGAGAACCTGTAAACTCATCAATCTTAGAAACAAGGGAAGGATGACTTAAACGTAACACACACACAAGAGACATCTGCTGCTGTTCTTTATTTCTTTATTTATAGAGCTTTCTCATTAAGTGCCTCGCTCCACATCTCGTTTTATAGAGGGAGGAATACTTAAAAGCTAATAGTCTGTTTAGATCTTCAGATAAAAATGTTAGTGTTTTCAGAGATGGACAAAAAGAAAGGAAAATTAAATAAATGTATCTGGAGTGTTAATCAGTGAGAGTGTAGGATGTGTTTGTTGAGCATTTGGGTATTCATTACTTTTGGTATTACATCATCACATATAAATGTAATTTAGCTGCTCAAACATGTATGGAACAAGCACAACATCCCCCATAGTGTCACATAATCACCATCCTCACCAACCCTCTCTCTGTCACCCTCCCCCCAGCTGGAGAGCAAGGCGGGCTTGGCTGCCCTGGCCGGGGGGGAGAAGGACCTCCAAGGACCTCCCGACCTGAAGGTGGCACTGAAGAGGGAGCGTGAGGAGCACCAGCACCTCCTGGCCGACTCATATGCCGCCGTCATGGACCTGACCAAGCAGCTGCAGATGGGCGAGAGGAACTGGAACCGCGAGAAGCTGGACCTCCTAGAGCATTTCAGTCAGGAGAGGGGCCAGTGGGAGCAGAGGCTACAGTGCAAGATGGTAACTGGATTATTGGCACCTCAGTCCTGATAAGCTTGTATTCTGCTCTACAAAAAATTCTCTGTGTGGTCTTTTGTTGGGGTGGAATGGAAGGTTAATGTCACTGGTAGGACATTGTTGGCGTGTATGCATTACTGCACTCTGTGACTAGTGGTTTAGTGTTTTCCATAGAGGGGTTAGGGATAACTGGCCAGTAGTGGAATGCAGGGAGAGACAACATGCTGCTGAACATGAGTGTGTCTGCTGCATGGCCAGACCACACTGGGTGTGTGTGTGTGTGTGTGTGGGTGTGTGTGTGTGTGTGGGTGTGTGTGTATGTGAGAGTGAGAGAGTGAGAGACTGGCTCTTCTACCAGCAAAGCCTCATTACCTGTGTCTGGCTGGCTGTCATCCAGTCTGTCCCAAAACTGACTGGCTGGTCTTGGAGAATAGGTCTCTCGCACTCCAGTACTTATTGTGTCAGAAAACAGCACAGGAACATAGCACTGAGGCCAAGCACACAAGAGGACGTCATTATTTCAGACAGACGCCTCTTTCTCTCGCTACTCTTTTCTCCTATCTGTCGTGGCCCTACTGTTGCTTCCCTGTCAGTCAGTCACACTTGCATTGTGCATCAAAATACAGCAGTCATGTACTGCAGGATTAATTTGAACCACCCCATCCTTCCTCTTCTCCCTTCCCTCGCCTCCTCTCCCCCGGGAGGAAATATGTGTTTTTATTTGTGTGTGTGTGTGTGAGCTCATCCCCTTGTGAGCTGAAAGCTCCTGAGTCAGCATCATTACAGGGACAGCAAGGCCTTTGTCAGGGATAAATACTGTAACTCCTAGATGATGGCCACATCCTCATGTCCTCCATTAAACATTGCCAATAAAACTACCGGACTGTCTGGACAGGAAACAAAAAATGTCTCCTTGTTTTCTCCCTCAGTCTCTGCACTACAAAACCATCCCTGAAACAAAAACTGCACTGGACGTTGTTACAAATGGAACCAATTTATCAAGGTAACATATGTATTTAATGTATAAAAAGCTATTTTTCAAAGATCATGAAAAATGTATAGTCATAGCTGAATAATAAAACGATCATGTTTAGTGATATAATTTTTCTTCTATCAGGACCAAGTCCATCCCGTCCATGTTGGAGGGTCTGCTGGAGGCCTGTCCTTTCCTTCCGAGTCAGGAGGTCAATGGTACAGCCAATGAGGAGGGAGAGAAGGACCAGCCCAGCACCCAGGCCCCTCCCCTTCTAACCCACACAGACCCGGGTGACCTCACCAGGAAGAACTGGAAGTACCTGACCAATGAGATGGCTTTGATGGAGCAGGGTGATGCCCCCTTCAAGACGTGGGACTGTCCCAGCTCCCCCAGCAGTTTCCTGGACCTGGAGAGCATCCAGAGGAGCTACACGGCCCCCGACAAGACCGGCATCCGCATCTACTACAGCCCCCCTACCATGCGCCGTATGGAGAGCCGGCTGGCCAAGGAGAAGCAGGACAAACCTCAAGCCCAGCAAGGCCACCTGTCTCGGGCTTCAACTCCCTCAGACGCTGTGGCCCTGGAGGGCCAACCTCCCTCCTCCTCCTCTGCCTCCTCCTCTTCGTCCTATGACCAGTGGTTGAGCTCTCTGTCCAAGCAGCACAGGGACCTTCTGGAGAACAGCAGCGGTGGCGCGGGGGTGGCGCCCTTCCATGGCCTGGAGATCTCTGCCAACCTCTCGGACGACATGAAGGAGATGACCAACTGTGTGCGCCAGGCCATCCGCTCCAGCTCTCTGGAGAGGAATTGCAGCAAGGATGCGAGCAGCCAGACGGTGGGGGTGTCTAGCCGCTCCACCCAGACGGTCCAGTTTGTGAGCGTGGGGCTGCAGACGGACGGGCTCGGGTCTCGGGGGGTGGGGGGCTTCCACACCAAATCCTCCTGGTCCCCCCGGCCCTCGTCATCGCTGGCCTCGGCCCGCTCGCGCCACATCTCCTCATCACTGGATAAGGTGCACAGCCGAATCGACAGGCCCTGCTGCTCACCCAAGTTCGGCTCCCCCAAGCTACAGCGACGCATTTCCGCCTCCTCCTCCAAGCTGGACGGAGGAGGATTGTCCTCGGCTTCATCCAGAGACCGCAGCCTGTGGAACCTCCACCAGCGGTCCTCGACATCCAGCGGCTCGGCCTGGGCCCGTTCTACCACCACCAGGGACAGCCCCGTGCTCAGCGGCCTCAACGATGGCCTGTCCAGCCTGTTCAGCGTGGTGGAACACTCCGGCAGCGTAGAGTCTCTGTGGAAGAGTGAGCCAGGGGCCAGCCCAGCCCGCCAGGCAGCAGGGAAGCCCTCTGGCCCTGGACCAGACACCGGAGCCCAGAAATACGGCCCCTTCCAGGAGTTTTTCAGGAACGTGTGCGGCCGGACCGGAACGACCATGCCCGGGGGAGGGGAGAGGGGGCAGAGGGAGGTGGGGGCCATGGATGAGCCCAAGCCTGAGTGCCTCTCCGGGGTTTCGCTGGTGGGGAACGACAGCGTCACCAAGATCGTCAACAAGAGGTTCATGAGACAGATGCCCAGGGAGGAGTTGGGGGCCTCTGCTAACGATCTCACTGCCAGGGACCTGACCTTGAGCTCCAGCATGGAGGTAGGTCCCACACATACTCACTCACACACAGAGAGACAGGGACAGACACTCACACAGAGACAGGGGTACACACATGCACGCACAAACACACATACAGGACATCATATCCAAGCAGATTATTTGAGCAGCTCTGTCTTTCATTGGATTGCATTATAACATAACTATTTAATGTCTCCTCCCTGTCCCAGGATGCAGCGTGTGATTGCAACTCCCAGTCTCTTACATCCTGCTTCGCCCGGCCCTCCCGCTCAGCCACACGCCATTCACTGGGCCACTGCATGCACCGCTCTCAGGAGCCTCCCACGGCAACGGAGGAGAGAGTAGATGCAGGCAATGAGTGATGGATCAGTGAGAACACACACACACACACACACATACTGCCTCACCAACACACTGCCACATAAGCTACAGTACTGTCACAAAACATAGACAAAAACACACTGCTACATACATACTGTACATACACACAATCCCTCACAAACTGCCACACAGAACCACTGTCACATGCACACACTCACACACACACACACACACCTGGAATTGGAACTCAACCCAAGCAGCACATTCTAATGCCTCCTAGGATTCCTCTTTGAGCACCAGAACCACTACCAACTACCAGCAGGACAACAAACTCACACACAACACACATACTGGAACAGTAATGACACACTACTTCCTATATACTGCAGTATTTAGGGAATAGGGTGCTATTTTGCACACAAACAGTTTGTGGAAACGACCACCTAGGAATTCAGACAGTCTTATATGATGTCAGAACTCATAACACTCTACTTTACCTATTTTTGGAATTGCATAGGGAGAACACTGGGCTACTAGATTTCTACAAAGTGGATCTTCCCAACCGACAGGGATATGAGTTGGTTTGTTAGCTGCTCCCATTCCAAATACCAATCCTATTCCCAGTCCAATTCCCTAGCCAGCACCAGTCCCTTCCCAACCCAGCATCTGGAGAGCTCTGTCCAAGCCTCCTCCCTAACACCAAGCAGAGGATTCTACTGGTGTGGACCACCTCTTGCCATAATAACCCAACAACCATCTCATCAACGTATGTTCATTTTTTTGTATGTCAACTGCCTCCCTGTTGTTTTTCTGAAAGACTTTCATCCAATGAAGAGGTAGGACATTTACGTCCTTCTGTTACGTATGATATCCTATGGTTTCTAAAGGTTGTTTGAATGTTTGTAATCTGCCTGTTGTTGGCACCCATTGATAGAATGGTGGTTAAGACTCTGAGACCCTATGAGTTTTGTCTCTTGTGTGTACTATACTGTAGGATGTAGATGTATAAGAGGATCCCAGCTGTAAAGATAACTCCCTGCCAGGAAAAAACACAAACTTGTCCCATTTTGAGAGACAATGCATTCCTTTGTTACGTTACAATTCCAATTACACTCTGGCATATCTGTTAACGTGTGAGTGCGTGAGTGCGAGTGACAGAATGCTCATTCTAGAATGCCTTTGCAGCATTCCCATATAGTGAAGGCAGTTGTTGTTGCACAGTGTTTCTGCTTCATCCCCAGCCATCGACTGTCTGTGTTCCTGACCTCTTGTCTCCTGCTTTAAATGTAACAGGACACAATGTCCTCTACAGAAGGTTAGCTCCTTCCTTTTCTCATGTCACCACTGAAGTCTTGAGATATTGTTCAGTACCAGTCAAAGGTTTGGACACGCTACTCTTTCAAGGGTTTTTCTTTATTTGTACTATTTTCTACATTGTACAAAATCAAAAGTATGCAATAACACAAATGGAATCATGTAGTAACCAAAAAAGTGTTATATAAATCAAAATATATTTTAGATTCTTCAAAGTAGCCACCCTTTGCCTTGACAGCTTTGCACACTCTTTGCATTCTCAACCAGCTTAATGAGAAATGCTTTTCCAACAGTCTGGAAAGAGTTCCTACATATTCTGAGTGCTTGTTGGCTGCTTTTCCTTCATTCTGCAGTCCAACTCATCCAGAACCATCTCAATTGAGTTGAGGTCGGGTGATTGTGGAGGTCAGGTCATCTGATGCAGCACTCCATCACACTCCTTCTTGGCCCTTAAACAGCCTGGAGGTGTGTTGGGTCATTGTCCTGTTGAAAAACAAATGATAGTCCCAATAAGCGTAAACCAGATGGGATGGCGTATTGCTGCAGAATGCTGTGGTAGCCATGCTGGTTAAGTGTGCCTTGAATTCTAAATAAATCACAGACAGTGTCACCAGCAAAGCACCATCACACCTCCTCCTCCATGCTTCACGCTGGGAACCACACATGTGGAGATCATATGTTCACTTACTCTGCGTCTCACAAAGACAAGGAGGTTGGAACCAAAAATCTCAAAGTTTGACTCATCAGACCAAAGTACAAGTTTCCACCAGTCTAATGTCCATTGCTCGTGTTTCTTTGCCCAAGCAAATCTCTTATTTTTATTGGTGTCCTTTAATAGTGGTTTGTTTGCAGCAATTTTACCATGAAGGCCTGATTCACACATGTTCCTCTGAACAGTTGATGTTGAGATGTGTCTGTTACTTGAACTCTGTGAAACATTTATTTGGGCTGCAATCAGAGGTGCAGTTAACTCTAATGAACTTATCCTCTGCAGCAGAGGAAACTCTGGGTCTTCTTTTCCTGTGCCGGTCCTCATGAGAGCCAGTTTCATAATAGCGCTTGATGGTTTTTGCGACTGCACTTGAAGAAATGTTCAAAGTTCTTGACATTTTCCAGATTGACTGACCTTCATGTCTTAAAGTAATGATGGACTGTTGTTTCTCTTTGTTTATTTGAGCTGTTCTTGCCATGATATGGACTTGGTATTTTACCAAATAGGTATACCACCCCTACCTTGTCACAACACAACTGATTGGCTCAACGCATTAAGAAGGAAAGAAATTCTACAAATTAACTTTTAGCAAGGCACGCCTGTTAATTGAAATGCATTCCAGGTGACTACCCAATGAAGCTGGTTGAGAGAATGACAAAAGTGAGCAAAGCTGTCAAGGCAAATGGTGGCTATTTTGAAGAATCTCAAATTTAAAAAATACAATTTGATTTGTTTAACACTATTGAGGTTATTACATGATTCCATATGTGTTATTTCATAGTTTGATGTCTTCACTGTTATTCTTCAATGTAAAAAAGAAAAGAAAAACCCTTGAATGAGTAGGTGTATCCAAACCTTTGACTGGTACTGTATGTGTGATGTTTCTTATGAAAAAACAACATTGTGAAAATGGAGGGAACAAAGGCCTCAGTTGTGAAGAGAGTTTATTGTACCTTTAAATTAAGTCAGAGTCTGAGAAGTTGTCTAGTTAGATTTGGTGTATTCCATCTATTTCAGTGTCTCTCTAAGGTCTGATAGATGTCAATCAGTCTGTTAATATGGTGACTGTTGTGGTGTTGACTTTGAAGTGCCTGTTAGACTAGGTCAGCGCACCAAACCGCACTTCAGAACAACAACCCCAGACCTTTTCAACGGACACCATTGTTCATGTAATAATTTTAGGGAGATATAACCTGTACTCTATAGTACATCATTCTGAAGTAACACGCCATCAACAACTCTGAAAAGCACAGAGAGAGAGAGAGCGAATGGTTTACTTTCTTTTGATACCAAGGAACTTTTTTCAGAGAAGTAAATTATTTTTATTTGTTTTTTTATAAATGTTTATATATATATATATATATATATGTTTGTTTTTCTCTCGGATTGCAATGGTGCTGGACTAATAGTGCAGATTCTGTTATCTTAAAAAGTGCTTTTTACAATGCTTTTATGTAAGAGAAATTACTCAGCTTTGCTATATTGGCACATAGTATTCTATTTAAATGGCTATTGGTTAGGAGTCAGTCCCTGGCAGGTGCCTTAATGATGAGCATGTCACTGTCGTAAAAACGGATTTGGCCGCTACCCGAGAGCCTCACTGACCATGTAACAGGCACATACACACACCTCTCTCTCACTCTCTCTCTTTCCCTCCCTATAAGCTGAGTTAGCAAGGGCAGTCAGCAGGCTCTTTTGTGTGTTTCTTCTTGTTGTAAGAAGGAAATGATGACTCGTCTCTTTAAATAGGGAATTACAGTAGTAGGTCTCTCAAAGTCTTTAAATGTACTTGTGGTTCAAACCCACAATTTCTCACAGGCCCAGCCATCCAACCACTGACGAGCTTGATTCCAGTCCACACAGACAGACTTAACTGGTCTGGTTCCTCCTGCCTTTGATAAAAGCTGCTGCCATACCCGGTCCGCTACCTCCCTGGCCTCCTCTGCCCTTTGACCTGGAAGAACTAAATGCAAGGCTGTCACTTGTACCTACCTACCTGCCCGAGGCCCACCATGTTTGTTGTGTTGTCAGTAAGAAGGTCACTAGAGTGCCTTTCTAAAATAAAAATGTCTTGGTAGCAGTTAGCAGCAGTTAGCAAAACACAATAAAGTGTTATACAGTATCCAAAACCACTTGGCTGTTCTACGTTCCTAAAACAAGTAACTGAGCACATGAATGGAAGTGAAGTCATAATTATGTACATTTTAAAAGGGAACTGAAAATATGATGATATGCTTCTTCTTAATACACTTCGGGTTTTATGTTTACAGTAAAGGTCTTTCCTATTGTTTTTTTTAAATAGTTTCGGTCTAATATAGCCTTTCTACCTGTCTGTCAAGTACATATGTTAGGCTCCTCTCCCTCAGGTAACAGTAGCTGGTCCCACAGCAGGTAGCCAATGACAGGAGAGAGTCTTGGTTCAGTCTAAAGCAACGGTCCAATCAGAGAGAGAGATACTGCTAGGCATGAGAGGGCAATGCCACTGTACCATGTCATTGTTCATCTATCCTTAAGCAAGCTGCATGATGTCACCTCCCCATCCACACTGTCCGCTGTCACATCACAATGCCTAGCAATATGTACATGAATTCTTAGCTTACGCTGTTAATAATATTAGCTAAATTATTACTGAAAGATTGCCTGTATATTCGCTTTATATATTTCCTTTCTTTCTAATACACTGACTCTTGGGCAAAAAGAGAATGCAATGACTGAAAATGAAACAAAAAAATCATTGCTTGTATTGTTACTTGAAAAGGATACATCAACATATTACTTGTACTCTTTCTATCCTTGCGTAGAGAATAAAGCTGAATGTCTACTGTAGCTATGAGCTGACTGTTGAAGTATGTAGCTCTCTCCCTTTCTACAGACACTGTCTTTGTACATAGACTCATTTTAAAAAAGAAAGTAAAAGAAAGATAAGAAATGGAACGGGATTTAGATTTTTAGGGGGTTTTGGGGTTGTTCTTTTCCAACCATGTACCCTGTTCAGCTGAAATCTCATTTCCTTCTGTTTGTCATATAGACCACAAATAAATGTTTGTTGAAAATAAAGAATCTATTCTCTCATCATTGGGTTTTTATATTATTCTTGAATTAACACATTTGTACATGGTTGTGGGTTTGGTATTCGTGAGAGAGACTGAAATCAGTGTCTTTTTTGTGTCCTTTCTCTTTCTCTCACAGTCTTTATATGCAGCCCAGCTGTCCCTGTACACTATCTCTGGGCTGACTAGGCAGCTGCATAGAGAAATGATGAAACATTGAGCAACACATACAAGCGGAGAGAGAAAAAAGGGGAGGGTGAGAGGCCAGAGATGGAAGACTGAGGAATACAGTGGAGAGTGAGGAGTGAGAGAGGAGCAAGAAATGGCTAAGAGGAAGAGAGCGGTTTTCCACAGTGAATCTGAAACATAGTTCTCAGCTGTTTGTCCGTCACATACCATCTTGTTGTTTGTATCCTCTAGCGTTCTAACAGAGGCGTGAGGGTCTGCTTGAGGCCACTGATGTGTCTGTCTCACAGGCTGCTCTCTGTCCAATCTGTTACACTTGACTGATGTCATCGGAGAGGAACTGAAGTTAGGGGGTTTGGGGGGGGAAGGGGGAGTGGTTATAGGGATGGCAAATGATCCAGTGGGCTTCACCTCGTTAAAAACATCTGGGATTTGAGTATAGTTTAATAAATAAAACAAATCTCTCTCCTTTTAAAACAAAACAAGTATGGGCTTGAATGTGCTGCCAGCTGGCCGTCTGGCTGGTGGACCGACAGGAAATTACCTCACCACAGCATGAAAGACTTCCTGTTAGGGTAGAGGTGACACTTTATCATCATGGCATGGCA
The DNA here is from genome assembly GCF_013265735.2 of Oncorhynchus mykiss. Lineage (NCBI taxonomy): Eukaryota > Metazoa > Chordata > Actinopteri > Salmoniformes > Salmonidae > Oncorhynchus > Oncorhynchus mykiss. The sequence goes on along the minus strand of NC_048580.1, from coordinate 54,162,266 downwards.
CACCTGTAATTTGGGGAGTTTCTCCCATTCTTCTCTGCAGATCCTCTCAACCTCTGTCAGGTTGGATGAGGAGTGTTGATGCAAAGCTATTTTCAGGTCTCTCCAAGATGTTCGATTGGGTTAAATTTCGGGCTCTGGCTGGGCCACACAAGGACATTCCGAGACTTGTCCTGAAGCCACTCCTACGTTGTCTTGGCTGTGTGCTTAGGGTCGTTGTCTTGGTGGAAGGTGAACCTTCGCCCAGTGTTTGGCCCTGAACCCTCTGGGCCAGGTTTTCATCAAGGATCTCTCTGTACTTTGCTCCGTTCACCTTTCCCTTAATCCTGACTAGTCTCCCAGTCCCTGCCGATGAAAAACATCCACACAGCATGATGCAGCCACCACCATGCTTCACCATAGGGATGGTGCCAGGTTTCCTACAGACGTGACGCTTGGCATCCAGGCCAAAGAGTTCAATCTTGGTTTCATCAGACCAGAGAATCTTGTTTCTCATGGTCTGAGAGTCCTTTAGGTGCCTTTTGACAAACTCGAGGTGGGCTTCTGGCCACTCTACCATAAAGGCCTGATTGGCGGAGTGCTGCAGAGATGGTTGTCCTTCTGGAAGGTTCTCCCATCTCCACAGAGGAACTCTGGAGATCAGTCAGAGTGAACATTTGGTTCTTGGTAACCTCCCTGACCAAGGCCCTTCTCCCCCGATTGCTCAGTTTGGCCAGGCGGCCAGCTCTAGGAAGACTCTTGGTGGTTCCAAACCTCTTCCATTTAAGAATGATGAAGCCCACTCTGTTCTTGGGGATCGTCAATGCTGCAGAATTTTTTTGGTACCCTTCCCCAGATCTGTGCTTTGACACAATCCTGTCTACGGAAAATTCCTTCAACCTACAGGAATTTATGGTGCTTTCAAGACAACTGGGGACTCTGAAAAAAACAGTGTCAACTCATGACAACTGGGAGTGATCTTCAGGTCGGAGTTCTAGAAAGAAGCCAGAGTTCCCAAGTTGGATGACCATTCAAAGCGTATTTTCCCAGTCAGATCTAGGTTTTTTTCAGAGTTCCCAGTTGTCTTGAACTCACTGAAGTCTGAGATTTCCCAGTTCCGAGGTTCCAGTTCTTTTGAACGTGGCAGAAGTCATGCTGGATTGACAGCATGGCCAATGTTGAATGTTTATCCTTTTAAGCTTGGAAAATACCCTTAAACCCAGACTTGGACCACATACCAACCCCTACGCTCCGCATTTTTCGCTGGCTGGCCCACCACTACAGGAAGCACTGAGTTAGGCTGAAACGCCTGCATTTTGGAGCTGCCTTACACAAGAAAGCAAAAAAGAGACCATGTTTGTATGCTGCTTTATTAACTAAATTATTATTTGTTTTCATTGTTTGCAAACTGATATGACTCTTTTTTAATAGCTAAACAGGTGGCTGCCCCACCTGCCCTGAATGACGGGTCGCCAATGACCACTTTAGAGGAGTTAATACCTCCTCACCCCTGTTCTACTATTTACAGATTACATGTCTTCTACGCCTCCACCCCACCACTTAAACGTTCACCTGATGTGATCATTTCACATATACTACAGGGCTGTGCAAGTCTGTTATGATGCACTTATACAGTAGATAACATTTCTAGAACAAAATAAAGTGGCTGTGTCAGAAGGTTTGATGTGGAGAGACAAGGGAGATCAAAATATGGACTTAAATTAAACAGACAATTTAGCCCATGGACTTTACATAGATTTACCGATGTCTGAAAGCCCCAATGTTATGTTATGCCTACTGCTGCTGCTGTGTCAGGGGATCTGCATGTCTAATCACTCTGGGCTGAGATATAGATCTGATGCCTGAGTGTCTGCTCGAAACCTTGATATGTGTTAGAATCGGTCAAAGTGGACGGGAGGGAAAGAGCTTATCTCAACCTGGCTCTCCGTGCTGTAAGTACCATGGATATTCTCTCCCATATCAGGGAAGACAATGAAGGATGGATTGACTCCTGATCTCGCTACGCCTCCTTCTCCATAGGAAATACAGATCTTCCCATCTTTAGGTTCGATTCCACCCATTTACAGTTTCTCAATTGCTTAGACTATAAGGGCACAAGGTGAGGGCACAAGGACATGTGAGAGTTCATAAACCAGGTCAGAGTCCAAACAGTACCAGGGGATAGGCAGGCTCGAGGTCAGAACAGGCAGAGTGGTTAGGCAGGCAGATTTGGTGTCAGGACAGGCAAGGATCAAAACCAGGAAGGCTAGGAAAAAACAGACTGGGAAAAATAGAAGCTAGGATAAATGCTGGTTGACTTGGCAAAACAAGACAAACTAGCACAGAGAGCCAGGAAACACAGGGATAAATACAATGGGGACTAATGGGTAAAAATAGGAGACACCTGGAGGTGGGTGGAGACAATCACCAAGACAGGTGAAACAGATCAGGGCGTGACATACACACAATTCCTGAAACAACTCACCATTTTCTCAAATCTTCACACACAATTTTAAAAACTCACACCCAATGGTACAAACATTTCACTTTTGGGTCTCAATTCAAACTTTGCCCTCAGACAACATACACAAGCTGTCAAAAACACAGACTACATGACTGTTTGTTACACACTGGAGGGATTCATTCAAAACACTGCTACCAAAATGTTTAGAATAGGTTTTCAGAGAAATAATTTGGAACTTTGTAAAATCCCACACTGACTATCCAGATAACCCTTTCAGGATACCCTGGCAAGATAACCTCAAGACAGCACTGTAATAAATACTGACAAAACATGTAAGGAAGAGCCCAAGCACAGAAAAATACCCCATTTCAAAAAGCTTAATTTCCAAATGCAGCAAATGTACAGGTTACTCAGCATCAGCATTCTCATCATCTCGTCTCAGGTCCATCTCATCAACGTCACACATTATGTTTGCTCTTGCCAGACAGCATGGGAAAAATGCCCTTGTGTGCCTTAGAAAACCCTGGATAGACTCCACAGACACATCACCACAGGTGTCCACCATTGCCTCCAGGAGGGTTTGCTGTACGTAGGGGTTACGGTCATACACTCTCCACCGCCATCCTGAAAAAATCTGATTTGAAAAAAGGGAATATGCTGGCAAAAAAAGAACGGTGATCCTGGGGAGGTCATTGAAACGCGAACCAGAGCAGCTCGATGGAAACTCACGTTATCCCAAATGACAACATATTGGGCTTGCTCTGGTTTCCCTGACTCCCCTTCCTGTTGAATAATGTTATTGTGCAGCTGATGTAGAAATGGAAGGAGTCGTGTTGTATGGACCCACTTTGACATGGCGGTGGAGGACGTCACGGTTGCTGATGGCTGCACAAAGGGTGACGTTGCCTCTCCTCTGGCCAGGAACTTGTATGACGGCACGGTGGCCAATGATGGTGCGCCTTTTTGTTAGTTTGAACCCTGCCTCGTCAAAGAAGATGTTCTCCTGTGGGTCAGCCATGGCATCCAGCTCAAAAATTCTCTACAGAAGTCCAAAAACACACATTTTACTGTACTACAAACACAGTACTGTAGTGTACTACTGTACTGGTATGAAAGATTGTGTACTGCAGTTACTGTAACTCAGTTACTGTAACTCAGTACTGTAACTCAGTACTGTATTGATATGCTGGAGAGATGGGCCATACTCTACATACTGTTTAAATTCTGTACAGTATAGCAATTACCTGCACATACAGTTGAAGTCAGGCGTTTACATACACTTAGGTTGGAGTCATTAAAACTAGTTTTTCAACCACTCCACAAATGTCTTGTTAACAAACTATAGTTTTGGCAAGTCAGTTAGGACATCTACTTTGTGCATGACAAGTAATTCTTCCAAAAATTGTTTACAGACAGATTATTTCACTTATAATTCACTGTATCACAATTCTAGTGGATCAGAAGTTTACATACACTAAGTTGACTGTGTCTTTAAACAGCTTGGAAAATTCCAGAAAATGATTTCATGGCTTTAGAAGCTTCTGATTGGCTAATTGACATCATTTGAGTCAAATGGAGGTGTACCTGTGGATGTATTTCAAGGCCTACCTTCAAACTCAGTGCCTCTTTGCTTGACATCATGGGAAAATCAAAAGAAATTAGCCAAGACCTCAGAAAGAAAATTGTAGTCCTCCACAAGTCTGGTTCATCCTTGGGAGCATTTTCCAAACGCCTGAAGGTACCACATTCATCTGTACAAACAATAAGAAGCAAGTATAAACACCATGGGACCACACAGCTGTCATACCACTCAGGAAGGAGACGTGTCTCATAGAGATTAACGTACTTTGGTGCGAAAAGTGTAAATCAATCCCAGAACAGCAAAGGACCTTGTGAAGATGCTGGAGGAAACCGGTACAAAAGTACCTATATCCACTTGCAAGCCGAAGAACACCATCCCAACCGTGAAGCACGGGGGTGGCAGAATTATGTTTTGGGGGTGCTTTGCTGCAGGAGGGACTGGTGCACTTCACAAAATAGATGGCAGCATGAAGTAGGAAAGTTGTGGTTACATTGAAGCAAAAGTTAAAGCTTGGTCGCAAATGGGTCTTCCAAATGGACAATGACCCCAAGCATGCTTCCAAAGTTGTGGGAAAATGGCTTAAGGACAACAAAGTCAAGGTATTGGAGTGGCCATCACAAAGCCCTGACCTCAATCCTATAGAAAATGTGTTGGCAGATCTGAAAAAGCGTGTGCGAGCAAGGAGGCCTACAAACCTGACTCAGTTACACCAGGTCTGTCAGGAGGAATGGGCCAAAATTCCCCCAACTTATTGTGGGAAGCTTGTGGAAGGCTAACCAAAACGTTTGACCCAAGTTAAACAATTTAAAGGCAATGCTACCAAATACTAATTGAGTGTATGTAAACTTCTGACCCACTGGGAATGTGATGAAATAAATCAAATCTGAAATAAATCACTCTACTATTATTCTGAGATTTCACATTCTTAAAATAAAGTGGTGATCCTAACTGACCTAAAACAGGGATTTTTTACGTGGATTAATTGTCAGGAATTGTGAAAACTGATTTTTTTTTAAATGTATTTGGCTAAGGTGTATGTAAACTTCCGCCTTCAGCTGTATTGGAATCGTTGCTCCTTAACTCTGTTTGAATTCCCTTTAAAAGGCACACGGTACAGCTGTTTTGTCCTTACAATGGTGTAAAGGCTGATGCTGTCAATTCCTTGGAAGACAACCTGGTCTTCAACTATTTGGGTTTGAATTTCCCTCAAATGGATGGCATTATTGGCAATCACCATATTCACTAGGGCAGTCTCTTGCTCAGCTGTGAGAGGTCTCCACCTACCTCCAATAGATGGCCGCCTCTCAGTTCTGCAAAAATGTAATTTGACCATTACTGGCCTATGGTCGTCCATTACTGTGGTAAAAACTACACTGAGGACAAAGTGGAGATTCAGTCTATATGCACTACAACATTACATGTATCATAGTAACAAGCCAAATGACCTGTTTTCCCTTCTGAAAGTCCGGACAATGGATGAACCCGTGTAACGGCTTAGGCTGGGTTGCACTAGCTGTCCAGCTTCTCTCATAGTCCTCCCATGTATGAACACATGATGAACTAGTGTGGCATGGATTTCATCTGAGATTACTTGTCTTTGTTGTTGTCTTCGTCGTCCTATTCCGCTCTGTTTGTCTTGCAACTTCGGCATTGTTAGGATCCATTGTTCCGAAGCACATGGACATGCCTCTCGGCCCATTTATTGATCCTGCAATTCTGATTGGTGTGTTAACAATTTTGAGGCTTAGTGTTTGCACCTGGAGTAAGGTGTGCTCTTTGAGTTTAGGTTGTGATGATTTGAGTTAATTATATTGAGAGCATAATTATGAATGAATATATAGTGCAATTAATGATTTGTTTGGCCACTTTTGTGTAAGGTTTTGCAGAAAGAGTTTTGAATATTGGAAGGTGTGAAAACAGGTGAATAGTGTTTACGGTCATGGGAAATGTGTGTGTTTTTGGGAATGACATAAGGTTATGGGAAATGTGTGTGTTTTTGGGAATGACATAAGGTTATGGGAAATGTGTGTGTTTTTGGGAATGACATAAGGTTATGGGTTTTTGTGGTACAGGAACCAGTTTGTGTTTAAGCAAACAAGAAAAACTGTATTGAGGAATTCCTGTATGAAAATATGAAAAATCTTAATCTTGGTCTTAAAAGCCCCTATCAGAGGGCGGCAGCTGTGTCACAATGAGCTCTTTAATTCAACAACTAAGGATGGGGAGGGAAGAACGATTGTTAGGAGGAGTAAGAGAGAGGGGGAGAACGTGAGAGATGGGGCAGTCATCATCGATTCTCTTTAATTAACATAGATTCAAGGTCTCCAGATCCCAAATCCCATAACGCTCCTCTATTTAAGGCCTGCTCTGAGAAAACGCCTGCCTAAGCAAAGCTTGGACTGGGACTGCACACTACACACTACACACTGTACACTGTACACTACACACTACACAACAGCACCAAGCAATCTCACCATAAACTTGGGGTCCAAGGCCCAAATCTCCCTCACACCAATCAATGGGTTGAGAGGCCACTGGACAGGTTAAACTTTTTAACTACCCCCTGCTGTCTATTTCACATGCATATGGCCCACTATACTATGCATGGACAGTCTAATGATCTGATTGGATGTGATAAAGCAGCAGTGCAGTGATTAGGGTATGGACAAATAGGAAAGGGGGATACCAAGTCAATTGTACAACTGAATGCATTCAACGGAAATCTGTCTTCCACATTTAACCCAACCCCTCTGAATCAGAGAGGTGCGGGGGGCTGCCTTAATCGATATCCACGTCATCGGCTTCCGGGGAACAGTGGGTTAACTGCCTTGCTCAGGGGCAGAACGACAGATTTTTACAGATTTTTACGTTGTCAGCTCGGTGATTCGATCGAGCAACCTTTCGGTTACTGGCCCAACTCTCGTACGTGCCTCCCCTGGGCATGTGCTCCATCAAGATTGCGTTAATAAACCCCGCCTGCTGAACTTAACAATCAGATATCAATCAATATGTGCAACCAATAGAACAGCTGATCTGAGCAATTCTTCTTTAATGGAATTCTTCAATGTCATACGATGGTGAAAGTCACTACTGTACTGTATATTCTACTTATAATGTGTATTGGTGTCTGGGGTAAACTCCCATTCATAGTGTGGAGCTCTATGTTCAGTCTGACCACTCTCCTTCTTCAGGGCTTGTATTCATAAAGAGTCTCAGAGTAGGAGTGCTGATCTAGGATCAGGTCCCCCCCCGTCCATGTCATCTTATTCATTATAACCTAAAAGGTCAAACTTATCTTAGATTAGCACTTCTACTGTTGGTGCCTGGCCCTGGGTCAGTCAGACCACTGTGACTGTCCCAAAAAGGGATCATAGACAGACATGAGAATGGCCTGGACCGGATCCCACACAAAAACAGGATGCATGCAATGGGTCTCCTTCAATTAAAGGTTCAATTGAGCACAACGCTGGGAAATCCAACTTGTTTCTCTCAGGCTTGCCCTCACACACAGAGGAAAAAATGGACAGAAAAACAGGTGTTTGTTGGGTGGTTACATGCGGTGGCCATCTAAACTGAGGAAAGGTTTTGTGTTTCCTCCATCAATAACGCAGATGAAAACACATTTAGGAAGCCATGGCGACTCCAAATCACAACTGCAATATTTAATAAAGAGACCAATGGGAGTCAAAGTGAACAGGGCTGCTGTGCACTCACGGGTCTGCAGTAGCCTGGAGCTGCCTATTCAGATAACCATCCAGACGTGGGTTTAAAAGCCCCTACTGATAGCAGAGAGGTCAAAAGATAATCAGTGCCCTAGTTCTCTCTGATTCAGACTTAGGAAATGTACGCATTTCCTACGCACGTCTTCTTATGAAAGAGTGTAACAGGATTTGCAGATGTGGTTCCCTTGCACGCATTGAATACATTTAATTCAACAGCTGAAAATCCTCCCATTTGCTGGCCAACAGATTTTCTAGTGGAGTTTTCACTCAGTGGGTTTTTCAGTACATTTATCTAAAGCCATCCATTAAAATTTGGTGTACCTTTCTTTTGAATTTTCTTGACAGATATGAGAGGACGGTTCAGAATATTAGGGAACAATGTGTCACGCCCTGGTCAAAGTATTTTGTGTTTATCTTCATTTATTTTGGTCAGGCCAGGGTGTGGCATGGGTTTTTGTATGTGGTGTGTTGGGATTGTAGCTTAGTGGGGTGTTCTGGTGAAGTCTGTGGCTGTCTGAAGTGGTTCTCAATCAGAGGCAGGTGTTTGTCGTTGTCTCTGATTGGGAACCATATTTAGGCAGCCATATTCTTTGGGTGTTTTGTGGGTGATTGTCCTTAGTGTCCTGATGTCCTTGTTCTGTGTTAGTTTACACAAGTATAGGCTGTTTCGGTTTTCGTTACGTTTATTGTTTTGGTAGTGTTTGTGTTTAGTGTGTTTTTTCATTAAACATGAATCTCAATAGCCACGCCGCATTTTGGTCCGACTCTCCTTCACACCTAGAAAACCGTTACACAATGAAAGAAAGCCATGTAAATACATACGTATTAATCTCCTTTTCAGGATCAATTGGTAGATTTAAAATTACTGATCTTGCATAATTATTCATGAATAATAATTTTAAAAAACTGTCTTGAAGAGCCTTTACACACAAAATATATTGGTGAACCAAAACTACAGTGATTTGATTCATCCTGAAAGATGCCATATTTAATTGTTTAATCCATGAAACATTGCAAGGTAAGAAAAGTGTACAATCGGGCTATAACAGTAGTCCTATAAATCTCGCCTAATAATCCTCACTAATCATGGAACTGTGATGGCAACGGTAGTTGTCGGGAACCGTGCGCCAGGCTCCAGCTTCAACCTGCTGTACTGTATGGTTTGCGTTCCATAACGATTTAAATTCATTATTGCACAACTTGTAATACGTTATATGATCCACTATTGCTAGTGATCCTCAGGAACAACCACACAAACATGACAGAGCAAAATGAAAGGAAACTAACACTAAAGTGGCAGTTCTAAATGAAAGGAAACTAACACAAGTGGCAGTTCTAAATGTATGTGGGTATAACTGACGGTGGCTACAGAGAGTGGCTAATATTTAACACATTTTTTAGAAATCATAGATCACCTCGGTAGGTTAGACATTATACTGTCATTTCCTCATCACTACAGAAGCCTTGGGTCTCCAAATTCCATCCCTGAAAGTTACAAGGCACAGCATTTCATAAACTTCACTGTGGGAAAGTTGATATGTTGATATGCTTCAGTTTGCTGCCATATGACTGGTTTCACATTTGTCTCCATCGATTATAAGGTAAAATATTTCTAAAACATATGCAATTTATATTTACAATTCCTTTATCCAAACGGATTACTAATTTACCCAGCTCTTATCAATAGCTCTTTTCAAGTTGTAAATTATAGTGCATGGAAAATGGTGTTATTTTAATCGGGGGGAAAAGTAGATGTTCCACTTGGAACCGACAGGTTGCTCTACCTTATTCATTGTTTCATCGCTTGTAAAGGATGTGGAATTTAGAGGGAATTAAGTTAAGGTTAGAATATGTTGAATGTGTGTCTTTGATCTCCACCCCAAACGAATAGCGGGTGAATAGCATGCTATTCTCATGCTTAAGTTTAAGATCAGAATACACATCGGTCGGAATTCCCCCAATAGTGAGCACTTACTGTACAGTGAAATTGGTAGAGAGAGGCTCCAGGTTCTATTAGAACACATTAGGAAGAGAGCAGACTTATGAAGAAATTGCAAGACAGAGCTGGAATCTGTCTAGCATTTAGGCACAATAGAAGTCTGTTGTTCCAGAATGAAAGACAACAGTAAACACAAACCAGAGCCACTGAGAATAAACATTACATTAAACCTGTGCTATATTGTTTTGGATTCCTCAGTACAGGAGCATAGTCATGGAGTCATACGATGCTTGGTCTATGGTAAGGTAAGCCTGCATTTCTAAAGGAAAGCAGATGTTCTGATGATGCAGGTCAGGATAAATGAGTGAGATGCTTTAACCAGACCAGGGCCTCTGTATTTACATTTCTGCTTTATAAGCACCACCTAGCGCATGATCCCTCATTCTCCTTCTCTGTGCCACTGTCACTGACCTAATTCTCCTGACAAGGAGATTTTTTGGGATATTTGAGAGAGAGAGAGAGAGAGAGAGAGATAGAGAGAGAGATGGGGGAGAGTAAGATGTAGAGGGAAAGGCAAAGGGTGTATCGAGAGAGGGGGAGGGGGTATGTGTGTGGACTGATACCCTGTTCATTCTTCTTGCCCTTTTCTGTCTCTGCCTGACTACCCACAGTATGGCCATCAAAGCACAGGCACCCCCCCCCCCCCCCCCTCTCTATTTCGCTGTCCAGCCTACTGTGTGCAAGAGGAGAGTAAATAACAAAACACTTGAGTGAGCAACATTACACAAGCAGCACTATGGATATCCTCACATACATATACAGACATGTGCAGACATGTATAGCTACAACAATAACCTTGACATTTCCTCACTATGAGACGAAATAATGCAACAATCTACTTGTGGATTATTTGGATGTTATTAGTATGATTACATAAGACCGTTATTGACACCACAGATTGCATCTAATGTGGATGAATCTCCTCCCTATAGCTGGAGAAGTCACTTGGAGGATGGCTATACAGTGATGATGTGATGTACACCATGTACTAACCTGCCTCATGGACAAAGACGTTTTAGCACCTGATAGATGGTAATCCCCCCCAGGCAGGCACACTCCCTCCCCCTCACATAGTCCACGACATTGGGTTGGCCAGGCCATGTTAAAAAATAAATATATATAAAATATATATATATATATATATATATACACATTTTAAATAAACATTCTCAAAGCCCTAACAAGAGCAATCTCCTCTGTGAATCTGGAGTAGGAGAAGCAGATGGGGGACTGTCTCTCCCACACCTCCGTGTCCCAGGAAAGGTCTGCTCCACGGAGGCAGCCAATCAGAAAGGAAATCTTGGCCCGTTCGCTAGCATAAGAGTAGGGCTGTTGCTCAAATACTAGTGAACATTGTACCAAAAAGGCTCTGCAAGCTCCGAGGTTGCCATTGTAACGTTTGGGAGTCGGAACAAACAGCTCCCGGAGGGGAGGAGAAGGACTTGAGGACTTGAGCTCTGGGCGAAGGGTCAGCCCGGTAGGTCAGACAGGCTCTGTGAAAACTCCATGATGTGCTCCAGAAGGGTCTTCTGGGCTTGGTCATGTTGCTCGAGCAGTGCGCCTTGGCCGACGAGGGTATGGTGGAGAGTAGCAGGGTTATATCCTGCCTGTTTGGCCCTATACGGGGATATCATCGGATGGGGCCACAGCACGCCATTGACGAGAACGATGACGCCTTTGCCAATGTGGCATCCATCAGCCTTCCAACAATTGCCCGCCTTTTGACCAGGAACCAGGTATCTATGGAACACATTTAGTGACAAAATGATGTGCAGAAGGGTCTTCTGGGCTTGGTCATGTTGCTCGAGCAGTGCGCCTTGGCCGACGAGGGTATGGTGGAGACTAGCAGGGTTATATCCTGCCTGTTTGGCCCTATACGGGGATATCATCGGATGGGGCCACAGCACGCCATTGACGAGAACGATGACGCCTTTGCCAATGTGGCATCCATCAGCCTTCCAACAATTGCCCGCCTTTTGACCAGGAACCAGGTATCTATGGAACACATTTACCTGGTGCCTTTTGAGAGAAACAACGTCCGGGTGAAACAACTGCAGGCTGAGTATGTTCAGGTACAGCACTATATACTGTATTACTGTAACTATTAATGCACATGCTACTTCACAATATCCTATTAGAACTATACTGTAAAAATAACTATCCAAAATATATTTTTTGGAGGGTGATGGTGCTTGATGCTGCTGTGAACCATCACAAGTATTACTTTGTTGATGAAGCGGGCTTCAACCTGGCCAAACCTCGGCCCTGGGATGGAACCTCATCCTGGACAACGTGGGGGAGACGTCTCCATGTCCACAGCTCTCTCCGAAGATGGTGTGGTGGGACGTAGTCCACTACTTGGATCCTACAACACTGCACACCTTATTGTGTTTCTCAATGAAATTGAGCAGGCCTGTCAAAGTGAAGGGGTCATTGTGTGGGACAATGTCAGGTTCCAGAGGTGAGATGAGGTCAGAGGTGGTTCAGACATGGTTTTGGGCACATTCCCGATTCGTGACCATATACCTGCCCACATACACTCCTTTCGTCAACCCTATTGAGGATTTATTTCCGCATGGAGGTGGAAGGTGTACGATCACCATCCTCTTGAGCGTACCACCCTCCTTCTGGCCATGGATGAGGCATTTGACAACATCAATGCAGACCAATGTCAAGCTGGATTCTCCATGCCAAAAGGTTTTACCCGCGGTGCATGAACAATGAGGACATTCACTGTGATGTGGGGGAGAATTTATGGCCAAATTCTTAAGAGCCTTGATTTAAAATGATGTGTGCTAAATGTTATGTTTAATTTCCATTCATTTAATTTGTTTCATTTAATTTCTTACATTTGATTACAGACAGTACACCTACATTTTTTGTTGCATGAATGATTGTAGATCACACCTTCATTGATCACACCTTCATTGATCACACCTTTGATTACACATTTGATAGATATTTATGGAAATTATAGATTTTCTGTTAATTTTGTTGGGTAATGTAAGTGTATTTCCTAATGTGAAAACGGTGTAATCTACTGTAATTTACAGTACTGTATTCTAAATATATCATTATGTTGTGTTTTGGTGATTTAACCAATGTTCTCATTACATTTCACTATAAACATAGTTGTAGTCAATGGTTGTGTGGTGAGAGATGTTTACAATCCAAATGAATGCACAATGACAGGTTTGAATGGAAGACTGGCTGCGTGTGACCAGTTTTGTACTAAAAATCAAATCAAATCACATTTTATTTGTCACATACACATGGTTAGCAGATGTTAATGTAGCAAAATGCTTGTGCTTCTAGTTCCGACAATGCAGTAATAACCAACGAGTAATCTAACCTAACAATTTCACAACAACTACCTTATACACACACTCTTTGTCTCTCTCTCTGCGTCTCTCTCCCTCCCTCTGCTCTCTCTCTCTTTGTCTCTATTTGCATCTCTCTCCCTCTCTCTGCTCTCTCTCTCTGCATCTTTCTCCCTCTCTCTGCTCTCTTTCTTTCTCTCTGCATCTCTCTGTATCTCTCCCTTTCTCCGCATCGCGGTTGAAGAGGCGCTGAGGTTGAAGAGGCGCTGCTGCGCCTTCTTCACAACGCTGTCTGTGTGGGTGGACCAATTCAGTTTGTCCGTGATGTGTACGCCGAGGAACTTAAAATTACTACCCTCACAACTAAGAGTTGTGAAAATGTACCACATACTTGTGACATTAGTGCCAAAGCGATAAAAAAACTGTAATAATCAGCAGCGTGTGTGCATGTGCAGGGACTAGGTGTCAGTGGCAAACCCAGGAAACCCACTGTTCAGAGACATGCTGAGGATGTGGTGTTGAGGGGGGATACAATTTTAGCCTTAGCGGTTAGGTTTAGGTTTAGGTTTTGAATTGGAATCAATTGTTTGGTGACCACAAGGATAGAAAAACACAACAATTCAATGTGTGTGTGTGTGTGTGTGTGTGTGTGTGTGTGTGTGTGTGAGCTGCTTTGTTCCAGCACCACCGTTATAAAGCTCCTCTCCTTCACACAGTGATTCTCCTCTCTGGAGAGGTAGAGGGAGAAAGGACAGAGAAGGACACATCCACCACCCTGCTCTCCTCTGTGATCCACCACCCTGCTCTCCTCTGTGATCCACAACCCTGCTCTCCTCTGTGATCCACCACCCTGCTCTCCTCTGTGATCCACCACCCTGCTCTCCTCTGTGATCCACCACGGGGACTTAGAATCAAAAGGCATGTGAAAAAGCAGGTGCTCTGTGGGAAGAACAACAGGCTTGGCTTTTCTACTGCCGTTATGCCTCAATGGCAAACACATTTGAGTCAAGGACGTAAATGACGGTAGTATTCTAATACTGGCTGGCTCACTACACTGTGAGTACGTAACAAAAACGTTCAGTTAAGCATATTCCTTAGATGCAAAAGAGATGTTACATAATTGCTGCAGCGAGGGTCACTCATGTCACCGGCACCACTGCCTGGTGAATGCTGTGCCTTCTCACAGTGCAGTGCGGGTAATGCCCCTGGCCTTTCCTGCTGTGAGCCCAGGAAACTTCCCACTAGACCCACTAGCTTAAGCTCCATTAGCCATGGCAATGAGGGGTGATCTTAACACCCCCAAATCCCCTCCACCCCACATCCAGCTCCCTCATCACCCCTGGGGCTTGGACATCCCTGGCCCCCTATGGTCATATATCACCTGGTGTCACACACACACACACACACTAGTACGCATACACACAAACACACACTAGTACGTATACACACAAACACACACTAGTACGCATACACACAAACACACACTAGTACGCATACACACAAACACACACTAGTACACATACACACAAACACACACTAGTACACATACACACAAACACACACTAGTACACATACACACAAACACACACTAGTACACATACACACAAACACACACTAGTACACATACACAAAGCTTAGCCTGTCATACGCATGAATAACTCTAGGAGGAGGGTAGGACCTACCACTAATAGAACCTAGTGCTGGGAAAGGAGGCTGTACAGTACTGTACCTCAGCAGCCGACATACTGTATAATCCACTCCACTGGGGATCTCCAATCATTCTGTCTCAAATGTGAGGGAGATTGAACCATGGGCAAACAGGGAATTTCTCAGACAGACAGACAGACAGACAGACAGAGAGAGAGAGAGAGATAGACAGACAGACAGAGAGACAGAGACAGAGACAGAGACAGAGACAGAGAGACAGAGACATAGAGAGACAGAGAGAGACAGACAGACAGATGTATTTAGCATGTCACACTCAAGCGAGTTGTTTTCATGCTCTTCAATGAACACAAAGACCTCAGATATACAGTATACAGTAGGTTTGAAAAAGACTCTTCACATTAAAGCGACAAAACGTTTGTCTCTCTGGAGCTCAACGTGACCCGAGACAATGACACATCAAGGTCACAGTAGATTGTATCTGGGAAACTCACTCAGGATTACCCAATGACATTTGCATGACACCAATTAATGAACCAAGGTGAATTTACAATTTCTAGGACAAGGATATATAGAAAACATCTCGGCAACAATATAGGCAGTTATCCTTTCTGTAAAGATGAAGAATCCTAACATTGCGATCTAGATTGACACATACACTCACACACACTCACATAATTCACTCACACACTTACATGAACATTCTACAGATCTAGAATTAGTGCATGGTCCCTTCTGGTTGAGAAACAAGAGCGAAGATACAGTCATCCATCATGGCAATGATACAGACAGTTCCCCATGTCTCTCTCAAGACTTATGTGGTTGGGAAATTCCAGAGGACTTTACAGAGGAATTATTTGTCTATATATAGATGTGAAGATGTGAGGCTTGTGTGCACATGCCTTCCTTGTTCCCTGTCTCACTCAGAATACTGTACATCCTAGATGCCTAGGAGACCTGTGTGTGTGTGCGTGTGTGTGCGTGTGTGTGCGTGTGTGTGTGTGTGTTTGTGTGAGTGCATTGTTTATGTGCAGGGTTTTAGGACAGAGCCCACTGCTTAGCAGGGTGGAGGTGCTGCTGCATCTGTGGCACATTTTACATGAGTCTCTCTCTCTCCCTCTCTCTCAATTCAATTTCAATTTAATGGGCTTTATTTGCATGGGAAACATGTTTACATTGCCAAAGAAACTGAAATAAACAATACAAATGTTAAATGTCATGCAAGATATATATACAGTGTTGTAACGATGTGCAAATAGTTAAAGTACAAAAGGGAAAATAAGTCAACATAAATCTGGGTTGTATTTACAATGGTGTTTGTTCTTCACTGGTAGCCCTTTTCTTGTGGCAACAGGTCACAAATATTGCTGTTGTGATTGCACACTGTGGTATTTTACCCAATAGGCATGGGAGTTTATCAAAATTTGATTTGTTTTTGAACTCTTTGTGGGTCTGAAGGAAACATGTGTCTCTAATATGTTTTGGCAGGAGGTTAGGAAGTGAAGCTCAGTTTCTACCTAATTTTGTGGGCAGTGTGCGAATAGCCTGTCGTCTCTTGAGAGCCAGGTCTCCCTACGTTGGCCTTTCTCAATAGCAAGGCTATGCTCACCGAGTCTGTACATAGTCAAAGCTTTCCTTAATTTTGGGTCAGTCACAATGGTCAGGTATTCTGCCACCGTGTACTCTCTGTTTAGGGTCAAATCGCATTCTAATTTGCTCAGTTTTTTTGTTAATTCTTTCCAATGTGTCAAGTAATTATCTTTTTATTTTCTCATGATTTGGTTGGGTCTAATTGTGTTGCTGTCCTGGGGCTTTGTGGGGTGTGTTTGTGTTTGTGAACAGAGCCCCAGGACCAGCTTGCTTGGTGGACTCTTCTCCATTTGGGGGCAGCAGGGTAGCCTAGTGGTTAGAGCGTTGGTCTAGTAACCAGAAGGTTGCAAGTTCAAATCCCCGAGCTGACAGATCTGTAGTTCTGCCCCTGAACAGGCAATTAACCCACTGTTCCTAGGCTGTCATTGAAAATAAGAATTTGTTCTTAACTGACTTACATAGTTAAATAAAGGTTAAAAAAATGTGGGAATCACTTCATTTTAGGTGGTTGTAGAATTTAACGTCTCTTGCTGGATTTTGATAATTAGAGGGTGTTGGCCTAATTCTGCTCTGCATGCATTGTGTGTCGTTTTACGTTGTACACAGGATTTTTTTTGCAGAATTCTGCATGCAGAGTCTCAATTTGGTGACTGTCCTATTTTGTGAATTCTTGGTTGGTGAGCGGACCCCAGACCTCACAACCATAGAGGGCAATGGGTTCTATGACTGATTCAAGTATTTTGAGCCAGATCCTAATTGGTATGTCGAATTTGATGTTCCTTCTGATGGCTTAGAAGGCCCTTCTTTCCTTGTCTCTCAGATCATTCACAGTTTTGTGGAAGTTACCTGTGGCGCTAATGTTTAGGCCAAGGTATGTATAGTTTTTTGTGTGCTCTACGGCAACGGTGTCTAGATGGAATTTGTATTTGTGGTCCTGGCAACTGGACCTTTTTTGGAACACCATTATTTTTGTCTTACTGAGATTTACTGTCAGGGCCCAGGTCTGACAGAATCTGTGCAGAAGATCTAGGTGCTGCTGTAGGCCCTCCTTGTTTTGGGACAGAAGCACCAGATCATCAGCAAACAGTAGACGTTTGACTTCAGATTCTAGTAAGGTCAGGCCGGGTGCTGCAGACTGTTCTAGTGCCCTCGCCAATTCGTTGATATATATGTTGAAGAGGGTGGGGCTTACGCTGCATTCCTGTCTCACCCCACGGCCCTGTGGAAAGAAATGTGTGTGTTTTTTGCTAATTTTAAACGCACACTTGTTGTTTGTGTACATGGATTTTATAATGTAGTATGTTTTTCCCCCCAACACCACTTTCCATCAATTTGTATAGCAGACACTCATGCCAAATTGAGTCAAAAGCTTTTTTGAAGTCAACAAAGCCTGAGAAGACTTTGCATTTGTTTTGGTTTGTTTGTTTTTCAATTAGGGTGTGCAGGGTGAATATGTGGTCTGTTGTACGATAATTTGGTAAAGAGCCAATTTGACATTTGCTCAGTACATTGTTTTAATTGAGGAAATGTACAGGTCAACTGTTAATGATACTGCAGAGGATTTTCCCAAGGTAGTTATTGGGGTCAAATTTGTCTCCACTTTTGTGGATTGGGGTGATCCGTCCTTGGTTCCAAATATTGGGGAAGATGCCAGAGCTAAGGATGATGTTAAAAACTACAGCCAATTGGAATTTTTGGTCTGTATATTTGATCATTTAATTTAGGATACCATCAACATCACAGGTGTTTTTGGGTCGGAGGGTTTGTATTTTGTCCTGTAGTTTGTTCAATGTGATTGGAGAATCCAGTGGGTTCAAATCAAATCAAATCAAATTTTATTTGTCACATACACATGGTTAGCAGATGTTAATGTAGCAAAATGCTTGTGCTTCTAGTTCCGACAATGCAGTAATAACCAACGAGTAATCTAACCTAACAATTTCACAACAACTACCTTATACCCACAAGTATAAAGGGATGAAGAATATGTATATAAAGATATATGAATGAGTGATGGTACAGAACGGCATAGGCAAGATGCAGTAGATGGTATCGAGTACAGTATATACATATGAGATGAGTAATGTAGGATATGTAAACATATAAAAGTGGCATTGTTTAAAGTGGCTAGTGATACATTTTTTAGATCAATTTTTCCATTATTAAATAGGCTGGAGTTGAGTCAGTATGTTGGCAGCAGCCACTCAATGTTAGTGGTGGCTGTTTAACAGTCTGATGGCCTTGAGATAGAAGCTGTTTTTCAGTCTCTCAGTCCCTGCTTTGATGCACCTGTACTGACCTCGCCTTCTGGATGATAGCGGGGTGAACAGGCAGTGGCTCAGGTGGTTGTTGTCCTTGATGATCTTTATAGCCTTCCTGTGACATCGGGTGGTGTAGGTGTCCTGGAGGGCAGGTAGTTTGCCCCCAGTGATGCGTTGTGCAGACCTCACTACCCTCTGGAGAGCCTTACGGTTGTGGGCGGAGCAGTTGCCGTACCAGGCGGTGATACAGCCCAACAGGATGCTCTCAATTGTGCATCTGTAGAAGTTTGTGAGTGCTTTTGGTGACAAGCCGAATTCTGGTAGCCTGGTTCTGGTAGTCTTTAATAGTTGATTCTAAGATTTGTATTTGATCATGTACATGTTTTTGCTGTTTGTTCTTTGTTATAGGGCCAAAAAGATTGGAGATGTGGTTTATCCATACATCTCCGTTTTGAATAGATAGCTCTTCGTGTTGTTGTTTGTTCTCTCTCTCCCTGTCAACTTATTCTGCTCTCTCTCTCTTTGTCTCTCTCTCTGCATCTCTCTCCCTCTCTCTGCTCTCTCTCTCCGCAATGCTCTCCCTCTCCGCATCTCTCCCTCTCTCTGCATCTCTCCCTCTCTCTGCTCTCTCTTTCCGAATCGCTCTCCCTCTCCGCATCTCTCTCCCTGCTCTCTCCCTCTCTTTGCTCTCTCTCTCTCTGCATCTCTCTCCCTCTCTCTGCTCTCTCTCTGTATCTCTCTCCCTCTCACCGCATCGCTCTCCCTCTCCACATCTCTCTCCCTGTATCTCTCTCCCTCTCTCTGCTCTCTCTCTCTGCATCTCTCTCCCTCTCTCTGCATCTCTCTCCATCTCTCTGCTCTCTCCCTCTCTCTGCATCTCTCTCTGCTCTCTCTCTCTCTCTCTCTCTCTCTCTCTCTCTCCCTCTCTCTGCTCTCCCTCTCTCTGCATCTCTCTCCCTCTCTCTCTCTCTCTCTGCATCTCTCTCCCTCTCTCTGCTCTCTCTCTGCATCTCTCTCCCTCTCTCTGCTCTCTCTCTCTCTGCATCTCTCTGCTCTCTCTCTCTCTCTCTCTCTCTCTCTCTCTCTGCATCTCTCTCCTTCTCTCTGCTCTCCCTCTCTCTGCATCTCTCTCCCTCTCTCTGCTCTCAATTTCCTTTCTTCTGTCTATACTTTTATCTCTCTCACCCATCCCTCTCGTTCTCCTTGCATATCTTGAAAACTGTGTCTATACCTCAGGTGCATGCAGGGGACAGGTTAACGAGGTGCTGAAATGCCAAGTCGTGCACTTCTGCTACAAAGAAGTGTCATCCTCTCTCACACATAGCTTTTCTCCCTGTCAGCTTCCTGATCAAGGTTGTTAGAAACGCCACCCACAAGATCAACACAAAATCACAATTTCTTAAAAAACACACCACTGATATCGACTCAAATTATAATACCCCACCGAGAGAAACATTGGCAGATATGAGGAAAGGGTAAGTTAAGGAGAGAAGAGGGAGGTTTTGGGGAAGCGTGTGAGTGTGTGTGCGTTTGCGTGCATGTCTGTCTGTGTCTGTGTGCATGTGTGTATTTGTGTCAATGTCTGTGGTAGAGCAGATGTCCTGTCTGCCGTTGTCTAGCGGGGGAGTTGGAAAACATATCGCTCGTTGACAACCCATTAGCAGGAGGCCATCTCCAAACAGTGAGAGTAAGGGGAAGATACTGCGCTCCGCTGTATAATCTCATTCACACTGGGTTAATTAGAATGTGTGAAAATCCTAAATTAATGTGCAAATAAGGATCTAAATATAGATGGTAGAGTACATTTACACAATTGCAGTCGAATTCATTTGCACGAACAAGTGTGCGCTTGTGCACACACACACAAATGCACCCACACTCATACACTTTCACACACACACACACACACACACACACACACACAGACACACACACACACACACACACACACACACACACACACACAACCCCCCTTCTGTTGTGCCGTGGCGAAGATCTTTGTGGGCTATACTCGGCCTTGTCTCAGGATGATAAGTTGGTGGTTGAAGATATCCCTCTAGTGGTGTGGGGGCTGTGCTTTGTCAAAGTGGGTGGGGTTATATCCTTCCTGTTTGGCCCTGTCCGGGGGTATCATCGGATGGGGCCACAGTGTCTCCTGACCCCTCCTGTCTCAGCCTTCAGTATTTATGCTGCAGTAGTTCATTTGTCGGGGGGCTAGAGTCAGTTTGTTATATCTGGAGTACTTCTCCTGTCTTATCCGGTGTCCTGTGTGAATTTAAGTATGCTCTCTCTAATTCTCTCTTTCTCTCTTTCTTTCTCTCTCTCGGAGGACCGGAGCCCTAGGACCATGCCTCAGGACTACCTGGCATGATGACTCCTTGCTTTCCCCAGTCCACCTGGCCGTGCTGCTGCTCCAGTTTCAACTGTTCTGCCTGCGGCTATGGAATCCTGACCTGTTCACCGGACGTGCTACCTGTCCCAGACCTGCTGTTTTCAACTCTCTAGAGACAGCAGGAGTGGTAGAGATACTCTTAATGATCGGCTATGAAAAGCCAACTGACATTTACTCCGGAGGTGCTGACTTGTTGCACCCTCGACAAACATGCTGGTCATTTATGAACATTTTAATATTTTGGCCTTGTTCTGTTATAATCTCCAACCGGCACAGCCAGAAGAGGACTAGCCACCCCTCATAGCCTGGTTCCTCTCTAGGTTTCTTCTAGGTTTTGGCCTTTCTAGGGAGTTTTTCCTAGCAACCTGCTTCTACACCTGCATTGCTTGCTGTTTGGGGTTTTAGGCTGGGTTTCTGTACAGCACTTTGAGACATCAGCTGATGTACGAAGGGCTATATAAATACATTTGATTTGATTAATACATTGTGTTTAATGAGAGATGAGAGAGAAGCTCCTCTTCATTGGCACTACTCCTCTGAGGAGATATTAAAGGAATAAATAGCAAAATCCTTTAGGTTAGTTTCACCTCTCCCTCTTCTACAAACATCACAAAGAGCTTTAAAAACAAAACCTTTCCACACCAGACTGTGAGACTCCTGTTCATGTCATGAATCATTTTCTCTTCCATCCAGGACCATTAATACCTAATGTTTCATTCAAGCAGGGCACCTCTCAGTTCCATCTCTTGGTAGCAACGACAAAAGCTAAATAGTCTACATATCTCTGCTGTACCGTAACCTCACATAGTATACGTAACCATGGTAACAGCCACCAAACAGCTCCCAGAGGTAGGCCTGATCATTTGATGTTTTCCCAGCATGCAAAGCTAATGATGCCATTTGGCATCAGACAATGTGTCTAAATTCTTGGCTGTGATAGCTGGAATAATTGGGAGGCCATTTCGGGTACTGTGAACACAAAATCAAAATGATGTAGGATAGGTTTGAGGAAGAAAATGTCTGATATCCCATTAGTGTCTTAGAGAGTGAGAGAGTGAGTGAGCGAAAGAGAGAAAGATGGAGAGAGAGACATGAATTATTCATGGTCCTGTAGTTCTCACACAATCCTGTCAGTCAAAGACCATCCATCCGTAAGCTGATCTGAGATCAAATCAAACCAGTGAAATGCTTACTCACAAGCCCATTCCCAACAAAGCAGAATTAAAAAGTAAGACAAATATTTGCTAAATAAAAAAGGATATAGTAACACAATGAAAAGAATAGCGAGGCTATACACAAGGAGCACCAGTACCGAGTTAATGTGCAGGGGTACGAGGTAATTGAGGTAATACATGTAGATGTACATGTAGGTAGGGGTAAAAGTGACTAGGCAATCAGGATACAGTGAGGGGAAAAAGTATTTGATCCCCTGCTGATCCCCTGCTGATCCCCTGCCCACGGACAAATAAATGATCAGTCTATCATTTTAATGGTAGGTTTATTTGAACAGTGAGAGACAGAATAACGACAACAAAAATCCGAAAAACGCATGTCAAAAATGTTATAAATTGATTTGCATTTTAATGAGGGAAATAAGTATTTGACCCCATCTCAATCAGAAAGATTTCTGGCTCCCAGGTGTCTTTTATACAGGTAACGAGCTGAGATTAGGAGCACACTCTTAAAGGGAGTGCTCCTAATCTCAGTTTGTTACCTGTATAAAAGACACCTGTCCAAGCAATCAATCAATCAGATTCCAAACTCTCCACCATGGCCAAGACCAAAGAGCTCTCCAAGGATGTCAGGGACAAGATTGTAGACCTACACAAGGCTGGAATGAGCTACAAGACCATCGCCAACCAGCTTGGTGAGAAGGTGACAACAGTTGGTGTGATTATTCGCAAATGGAAGAAACACAAAAGAACTGTCAATCTCCCTCGGCCTGGGGCTCCATGCAAGAACTCACCTCGTGGAGTTGCAATGATCATGAGAATGGTGAGGAATCAGCCCAGAACTACACGGGATGATCTTGTCAATGATCTAAATGCAGCTGGCACCATAGTCACCAAGAAAACAATGGGTAACACACTAAGCCGTGAAGGACTGAAATCCTGCAGCCCCCGCAAGGTCCCCCTGCTCAAGAAAGCACATGTACATTCCTGTCTGAAGTTTGCCAATGAACATCTGAATGATTCAAAGGACAACTGGGTGAAAGTGTTGTGGTCAGATGAGACCAAAATGGAGCTCTTTGGCATCAACTCAACTCGCCGAGTTTGGAGGAGGAGGAATGCTGCTTATGACCCCAAGATCACCATCCCCACCGTCAAACATGGAGGTGGAAACATTATGCTTTGGGGGTGTTTTTCTGTTAAGGGGACAGGACAACTTCACCGCATCAAAGGGACGATGGACGGGGCCATGTACCATCAAATCTTGGGTGAGAACCTCCTTCCCTCAGTCAGGGCATTGAAAATGGGTCGTGGATGGGTATTCCAGCATGACAATGACCCAAAACACACAGCCAAGGCAAACAAAGGAGTGGCTCAAGAAGAAGCACATTAAGGTCCAAGGCACCCATAATCCCATAGAAAATATGTGGAGGGAGCTGAAGGTTCGAGTTGCCAAACTTCAGCCTCGAAACCTTAATGACTTGGACAAGATCTGCAAAGAGGAGTGGGACAAAATCCCTCCTGAGATGTGTGCAAACCTGGTGGCCAACTACAAGAAACGTCTGACCTCTGTGATTGCCAACAAGGGTTTTGACACCAAGGACTCAGTCATGTTTTGCAGAGGGGTCAAATACTTATTTCCCTCATTA
Organism: Oncorhynchus mykiss; assembly: GCF_013265735.2. Lineage (NCBI taxonomy): Eukaryota > Metazoa > Chordata > Actinopteri > Salmoniformes > Salmonidae > Oncorhynchus > Oncorhynchus mykiss. The sequence goes on along the minus strand of NC_048580.1, from coordinate 54,138,477 downwards.
AAATGCAAATCAATTTATAACATTTTTACACACTTTTTTTGTTGTTATTCTGTCTCTCACTGTTCAAATAAACCTACCATTAAAATTATAGACTGATAATTTCTTTGTCAGTGGGCAAACGTAAAAAATCACTGTATATAATAAACAGAGTAGCAGCAGAGGATGTGAAGAGTGAAAGTGTGTCTATGTGTGTGTGTGTGTGTTGTGTTGTGTTGTGTTGGAGTGTCAGTGTAGTATGTGTGAGTGTGTGGGTAGAGTCTAGTGCAGGGATCATCAACTAGATTCCATCATGGGCAGATTTTTACTTGAGCGGATGGTCAGGGAGCCGGAACATAATTACAAATAGTTTGTAGTTTGCAAATTGACCGCAAGAAGCCCAAACAGATATAAGATTTGACTAAAAACATAATCATTTCAAATCTTGCTTACTTTTACATTTATATTTGATCGCATAAAGTATATCTCTCTTTTATGCGTGGGAATACTTTGAAACAGATTTCCAAAATTAAAATCAGATGTTTTTACAGTCTTTTATGTCCAACAATAAAAATACAAAACATTTAAATATATACAGTGGGGCAAGAAAGTATTTAGTCAGCCATCAATTGTGCAAGTTCTCCTATTTAAAAAGATGAGAGAGGAAAATAATTTTCATCATAGGTACTCTTCAACTATGACAGACAAAATGAGAAAAAAATCCAGAAAATCACATTGTAGGATTTGCAAATTATGGTGGAAAATAAGTATAAGTACCCCCCCCCACCCCCCCAGAGTGTACCAGGCAGCCAGGTCTGTGAATCCAGCACACACATCACCCACCCCAGATGACCCCGTCCTTGGACAGGGGCTGTCGTTGTCACCATCCCTCTCCACCACTCCATCCTGCCATGGCTTAGGTCAGGACCTTGTCTACTCAGGCGGTGATGTCACAGGATGTGACACGTTCACTCAACCTGTCTGACTCTGAGGTCTGGTTGGCATGGAGGGGTGGGACGGATTGGGGTTGCTGGACTTTTGACCCTCAGTGCCACCTCTGTCCATTGGACACTCACAGACCAGCGTTTGGATTCCTCAGCCTGCCCATTCGTTTAGAAAATAGATGAAGATAAGAAAGGTTTGACAAGACGGGTGATTTTATTGAGCATATGTCTATGACCCAACTGATATAACATAGCATGAAACGGTAGAAAACAGTCATTACATAAAAAGTTGAACCAAATCAAATAATCGTCTCAATCCAATCAAATAACAGTTTGCCTGATTATGTGTCACAGCAAGAGCTTATCAAAACTTATCAAATCAATAGCTGTGGTCATTATGTTGCGAAAGAGAATTGAAACCAGTGGCACACTGATTTCCCAGAGGACACAGTCTGACACACAACAGCAGCAATACAACAACACTTAGTTCAACTACTAACTGACTAGGTATCCCCCTTTCCCCTTAATGAACAGGCCCAATAAGGCCATAATGTGAAATAGGGAGGCCCATTCAGGACCAGAGCAGTTTATTTCTCTATGGACACCACTGCTCTACGTTCTGCTGGGTAAACCTCGAGCGGGAATTGCTGTTCTGACATGACAGATGGTGTGGCGTTTAATTTTTTGGTTCACACTACTTTGCTTTGGTGTCGTCAAATAGAGGACTGTAATTTGGGTAAGCACTTCTCCCTCTACCCACACCATGATTGTGTGCCTGCAAACACATTGAGAGCAATTACTTTAATTAATATCACAAATATGGGAATGGGGAAGATGGTTCAGATTATTCTGAAAAACTAGTTGGGGACATCTCCGAGTTGGTCTCTGTTTGGGTCCTCTGAAAGTCTAAAATGTTGTTTATATTTTGAACATTGAGAGAGAGATTAAGGGTCCACATTGACTCAGTCATAAAAAAGAACCTGAGCATAGCTAAGCATCTTGTTCCGTTCGATGGAAAGAGACATACGTTTCAATGGAGCATTAGTTGGCAATATATTTTATGGTCTGTGTGTTCCTGTTCCCTAATGTTAGATTAACACTGTGCGGACAAAGTGATCATCAGCAGCTCTGACCGATAGCAAATGAACCTTGAGCTGTGAGGATACGCGCTGGATAGCTGGACAATTCCCCTCGCACACATATCTGTTCAACCTCTCACCCATAAATCTAGCAGTAGTAGTTGTAATGTTACAGGGCGCTCGATACGGGTCGTAACTCACGGATAAAGCAGTGGTAACTTTGGCCAGACAGTTACTATCAGACGAAGCTGTAGAACACAGCTGGCGTTGCCCCTACCAGACCTGGGTTGAAATACTGTTTGAAATCATTAAATCATTTCAAATACTTTATCTGGGCTTGATTGAGCTTTTTTGGTACAATGTAACCAATATAATAGTCGCAAATGTTGCAAGCCCCGCCCATCGGGTACTCTAGGCAGGCTGAAGAAAACGCTAAAAGTATTTGAAAGATTTAAAATAGTATTTGAACCCAGGTCTGGTCTGTTCTCTAGTAAAGCGCCTGTTGTTAATTTAGGGGAAATCTTTCCCTCGGGGTCGGCAAGCAGACTCATAACATCGTTGTTTAACACCAGTGGAACAAGGACACTGCTGCTACCAGATGATATAACCAGACTACGAGATAATGGGAATCTAAATTACACCATCTTTTGTCATTGAGCGGTGGTGTGACAGTCACATTGGACACAATGGACTGTTATAGTGGTTTCCAAGGAAACACGCTATCTAGGGAAACACTGTTGAGGAATATTTATAGATAGTGCATATTGATAGATATCAAAGGGGTGGAATGTAACGTTTGTTGGTGTTGATCTCAATCTATCTATCTACCAATGCTCTGTTTGAATGGTTGCGTTACATCTATCTCACAGGCCAGTGGTACCTTGATTAGGGAGGATGGACTCTTAGTAATGGCTGGAATGGAATAAATATAAAGGTATCAAGCACAGGGTTTCCATGGTTTCCATGTGTTTGATACCATTCCATTCACTCCATTCCAACCATTATTATGAGCCTTCCTCCCATCAGCAGCCTACTGAGATCTATCTATGTAACGAATCTACCAATCTCGCTGTTCTTTTTCTTTTTAGTCAGAGTATTAGCAGGTCTAGCAACCACACTGAAAAACAACTCCCAGGGGCTATTATCAACAAGCTGATTTGTATTCAGACAATATGATCTAAATAATGGGGTTCCAGTTTGACCTCTGCTGTGTGTATTTTGCAGAGTGTTGAGAGTAATTGAATGGGGCATCAAACAAGGGACCTGGTGAGACTGGGTGGGCTTTTCAAAGGCCATCCCTTCCATTGTGTCACGCCCTGACCTTAGAGAGCCTTATTATTTATTATTATTATTTACTTTATTATTATTTACTTTATTTCTCTATTTGGTTAGGTCAAGGTGTGATTTTGTTGGGCATTCTAGTTTGTCTGTTTCTTTGTTGGCTGGGTGTGGTTCTCAATCAGAGGCAGCTGTCTATCGTTGTCTCTGATTGGGAATCATACTTAGGCAGCCTTTTCCCCACATGTGTTTGTGGGTAATTATTTGTTTTCTGTGAGTGTTTGTGTGCGCCACGGTCGGTTTCTGTTTACCTGTTTTTTTGTGAAGGTTTCACTCCTATTAAAGATGTGGAATTACATGCACTCTGTGCCTTGCCTCATTTTTGACAGGGAGTTTGAAGACAGCGATCGTGACACATTGTGATGTAAAACATTGAGATGTAGCAGCACAAGGCATGTTGTACTCTCGGCCCGTTCAATATTCATGTTCTCACAGAGAAAACATATTAGGATGATTTGATTGCGGCTGTTATAAAGTAACACCTCAAGTTATACTTCACACACACGTACATATACCAACTAACACATGACAAACTATAGCCATTAAAACAACCTATGAATAAACTTTGAGATCGACAAGCAGTGGTTCGGCTAGCTCAATTTCTCAGACCATTAAGTCTGGGGGTCCATTGAACTGGTCTGGTACAGTATATTAAGCTTGAACATACTGTTTTCCTACTATTGCCAAAAGAATCTGGTCAACTGTGGATGTGCACACAGAACAAACACAGCTTTGGATGCTGTGTTAACTAACCTCCAGACAAGCTTCGATGCCATACAATTCTCCTTCCATGGCCTCCCAACTGCTCTTAAATACAAGTAACACTAAATACATGCTCTTCAACCAATCGCTGCCCACACCTGCCCGCTCATCCAGCATCAGTACTCTGGACGGTTCTGACTTAGAATATGTGGACAACTACAAATACCTGGGTGTTTGGTTAGACTGTAAACTCTCCTTCCAGACTCACATTAAGCATCTCCAATACAGAATTAAATTTAGAATTGGCTTCCTATTTCACAACAAAGCATCCTTCACTCATGCTGCCAAACATACCCTCGTAAAACTGACGATCCTACCGATCCTTGACTTTGGCGATGTCATTTACAAAATAGCCTCTAACACTCTATTCAGCAAATTGGATGCAGTCTATCACAGTGCCATCTGTTTTGTCATAAAAGTCCCATATACTACCCACCACTGCAACCTGTATGCTCTCGTTGGCTGGCCCGCGCTTCATATTCGTCGCCAAACCCACTGGCTCCAGGTCATCTATAAGTCTTTGCTAGGTGAATCCCCGCTTTATCTCAGCTCACTGGTCACCATAGCAGCACCAACCCGTAGCACGGCCTCCAGCAGGTGTATTTCACTGGTCACCCCCAAAGCCAATTCCCAGATTGGCCGCCTTTCCTTCCAATTCTCTGCTGCCAATGACTGGAACGAACTGCAAAAATCACTGAAGCTGGAGACTCATATCTCCCTCACTAACTTTAAGCACCAGCTGTCAGAGCAGCTCACAGATCACTGCACGTGTACATAGCCCATCTGTTAATAGCCCATCCAACTACCTCATCCCCATAGTGTTATTTATTTATTTCTCTCCTTTGCACCCCAGTATCTCTACTTGCACATTCATCTTCTGCACATCTCGCTCCAGTGTTTAATTGCTATATTGTAATTATTTTGCCACTATGGCCTATTTATTGCCTTACGTCCCTTATCCTACCTCATTTGTACACACTGTATACATACTTTTTCTATTGTATTATTGACTGTATGTTTTGTTTACTCCATGTGTAACTCTGTGTTGTTGTTTGTGTCACACTGCTTTGCTTTATCTTGGCCAGGTCGCAGTGGTAAATGAGAACTTGTTCTCAACTGGCCTACCTGGTTAAATAAAGGTGGAATAAATACATAAAATAAAATAACTATTTCTATGGGTTTGCAGCTGTAGTTTGATGTAGCTTATTGTGCATTACACTGTGGTGTCCAGTCTGCAAACTATGTTAATAAAGATGTAACTTGATGATGTGATCAACCCTAGAGCAGCAGAGGGAGACTCTCTCTGACTGGTCCACTGGCAAAAGACTGTGGATGTGTCTAATGTGCCTTATTTCTGACTGTAAAACCAGTGGACCTAGCATGAATGAATGAATGAATGAATTAGCTTGAAAGACCATGGCATATTGACAGCACACAGACGCGCTATCGCACACACACATACATACGCATGCACACACGCACACACACACACACGCACACAGGTCAGACCATAATAAGTGATGTAAAGATTACATTAAGAGAACTCAACAATCAGCCTTTCTCTGGACAGCTAACGAAGCCACAGCACATCTGTGATGGAACACAGGCTCTCTGTAATGTGTTGCACTAGGAACCGCTCGATACGTTACACAGAGGGGTAGTGTCTACACACAACACAATGTTAAACTGTTATGATGCAGTGACTAGACAAAGCTACCCTTTTCATCTGAGGTCATTATATGGGTGAATGTTGTCCAGAGAAAGTCTTGTTCAGTACTAAATTACATTGAGGAGAACAGTACAGGAGGATGTCCTTAAACAGAACATTTGCAGACCATCACACTTCACTTATAAACTGCATTTAAACGTCAATAAGGTTTTTTAAATGTCGTTTTTTTATCAGGCACATAATGTGGTCCGTCCTCCTGACAGAGCTCCTGGGCACCCTTGGTGAGTCTGGGGTCCTCTCTGGGAGATGGATGGCTGTGATGTTGGTCTAAGACAGCCTGGTGAACACTTCCCTCCAGCAGCAGCAGGCCAGGCTTGGTGCTAGCCTTATAAGGCAGTGGAGGGGTGATGTTCTTCTTGTTGCTGTTTCATCATTACTCAGACACACAGAACAAGGCTGGGAGCTGAAGCAGCTAGTGATTCAGCTACACAGGCCCACTGACTAATAGAGAAGAAGTGACCAATACAGTAAACAAGCGAAAAAGAACGATGAACCCGCATGTGCGTAAACACACTGCTATGTCCTTGCTTGTTTGAGTATCAGTAATTAGCTACTGAAGTTGATACAAATACTTTGTTAACAAAAACAAAGGGGAATAGGGTTGTGAGCCTTATCTACAGCTCTCTCCATAGAGCCCCATAGTGCAGACCCTGGCAGTAAGTCACACTGTCTGCCACTCTAAAACCTTTCATCTTCACAATGGCTTCACGTGGGCAGCTTGATGGGAACATGATGGTACCTACTAGACAGGATGGAGGGAGGTCAGTGAGTTGAGGGGGAGACAGAGAACGCAGCCACCACCACCATTACCTGAGAATCCTGAAGGACGCTTGTGTCATGTGCAGATGTGGAAGGTGGGGAGTGGAGAGTGGAGAACAGACTGAGGAGGACTGATTAAAGACAGTCAAAAGAAAGGGAGGGAGGGTTGTGGCGAAGGAGCACAGCTATTTTCCCCTGCCCTTGCACTGCAGCAGCTCTCCCAGGAGAGGAGGTGTGTTGACAACAAAGGGTAGAGCAGAAGGAAGGAGAGAGGAAAGAGGGAACACAGAGGATAGAAGGAGTACACTGTACTGTACATATTGCTAGCCCACACAGCAGGTGCTGTACTCATAAAGCATATCAGAGTAGGAGAGGGGGGAGGGTACAGAAATCAAATCATTTGATAGTGGTATGTTTATACCACGCACAGCAGGATAGCATGGGCTTGTGAAAACCCCATAATAAGCCCCTGATGATGAGTGAATGGGTGGCCAGTCTGATGAGTAGACACACACACGCTCAGTGTCTGTCTGTCTGAACAGATTTCACAGTCAGCACTGATGTCACAGTTTCAGCCCTCCTCCTCTTCAGAGCACCATGTCTGTCTGGAGGAAAGATGCTCTTTTGTGGCTCCTCTCTCTCACTCTCTCTCTCTTTCTCTCTCTCTATGTCAGTGAGCTGTGTTCCTTCTGTCTCTCTGTACTGTTGGGCTCAGCAGGGGTGAAGTAACTCACCTGGCAACTCGCTGCACTAGTCCACATTGCCATGGCAACCTCATGGCCTGGCATTCACCGAGTTGGCAGTGAAGAGGAGAGAAAGAGAGAGAGAAACATAACATCAACAAAGCACTTACATTATTTTGCAAGCCTTAAACTGCATCAGTTATTCAAAAGGACAGGTTTCATTTCAGTCTCTTACCAGCGTTTTCAGAATACATGGTTTATGTGGGCTCACATAATGAAATAAAATCCATAGTTGAGTCAACAGACACTTCAAAGAACAATAATTTTTCTGCCAATTGTCCTTTTACAGTAATTGCGTTATGGACACCATCTCTTGCTGTCATTGCCAAGTGCCAACTAATCCACTACAGCGGCAGGTAGCCTAGCAGTTAAGAGTGTTGGGCCAGTAACTGAAAGTTCACTGGTTTGAATCCCCGAGCTGACTAGGTGAAACATCTGTTGATTTGCCCTTGAGCAAGACACTCAACGCTAATTGCTCTGTTAAATTACGTAAAAGTACCTCTTTATTAGAGTGTTTGTCCATTTGAGTACCCCCAATGCATTATATAACAAGTTGTTCTGTAGATAGAACATTGGCTTTGTATCCATTAATTCCAAACATCATTAAAGATTCTTGTTTCAATTTATTACCAAATGAATACAGCATTATAACAATTATTACATATTGAGCCTTGAAAGCATTTTGTCAGTCTGGTCTACTCTTCCACACAGGATAAACACACAGGATAAACACCACTCCTGCCCAGTCCTCTATCTCTACCAATAGATTAAAGTACCAGGGAATTGTTTTCATTGTATTTGTTATTTTATTAGGACAAAACATGAAACATGACTTAATACAGAACATTTATAGACAATAAAAAATTGTTAAAGGCACACGTTGCCTACATGCCAATACATACACACAAACTATCTAGGTCAAATAGGAGAGAGGCGTTGTGCCGTGAGGTGTTGCTTTATCTGTTTTTTGAAACCAGGTTTGCTTTTATTTGAGCTGATCTGAGATGGAACGGAATTCCATGCAATAATGTCTCTTTATATGTCACGCCCTGACCTTAGAAAGCTTTTCATTCTCTATGTTGGTTAGGTCGGGGTGTGACTAGGGTGGGTCATCTAGGTGATTTATATTTCTATGTTGGCCTGGTATGGTTCCCAATCAGAGGCAGCTGTTTATCGTTGTCTCTGATTTTGGATCATATTTAGGCAGCCATTTCCCCTTTGTGTTTTGTGGGATCTTGTTTTTTGTGTAATTGCCTGTGAGCATTATTATAGCGTCACGTTTTTTTTTTTTACATTTATAAGTTTTCAAATCTGAAATAAAGGATGGAAACATATCACACTGCATCTTGGTCTACTCCTTATGACGAACGTGACATTATAATACGGAATGTTTTCTTGAATTTGTTCTGGATCGGTGGCATATCTGGTGGGGTAAGTCTGTGAGTCAAAGCTGTGTGTAAGTTGACTATGCAAACAATTTGGGAAATTCAACACATTGTTTCTTATAAAAAAGAAGTGATGCAGTCAGTATCCAACTCTTAGCCTAGAGAGACTGGCATGCATAGTATTTATATCAGCCCTCTGATTACAATGAAAAGCAAGATGTGCTGCTCTGTTCTGGGCCAGCTGCAGCTTAACTGGGTCTTTCCTGTCAGTACTCGACCACACGACTAGATAATAATCAAGATAAGACAAAACTAGAGCCTGCAGGACTTGCTTTGTGGAGTGTGGTGTCAAAAAAGCAGAGCATCTCTTTATTAGACAGACCTCTCCTTATCTTTACAATCGTTTAATCTATATGTTCATTGCTGGTTGTGTAGGCTAAAACATGACTTTCTAAAGCACTTACCAGTCTCTTTTTCAGCTGACGATTCTTGTTCTTCACAAACACAAAGGCAGAGTCCGTAGAGGAGACCTTCAACTACGAAAAGCTACAATACCCCCTCTTCATCAAGGTACTACATCCTGACAGCAGTGCGCTGCAGTGGGAATTGTGGGTGGAAGTCAAAGTACAGGCAAAGATTAAGATTATTATTTTGACAAGAGAGTTGAGTGACCGCTCTAACAATGGAAATGCACGTCCTCAAAGATGGAAGGCAGGTGGAGAAAATTAGCAGTGACATTTTCTGTTGACTGAATTTGACACTGTCACTGACCTCCATACAAAAATATTTTTTAGGGTGTTTTCTCTGCTGTTAAACGTAGTGGCAGATCATTGTTTACCCTTAAAACAACACAAGGGTTAAGTAAACAGCTGAGGGCTAGAAAAATGGAACCACTCGCAAACTCAAGGACATAGCTATGGATACAAGGAATAGCCATCCATGATATACAAATTATAGTTTTAAACTTGGAGTAAAACAACTTCTATTTTGGGTTCTGATGGGTACGACAGTTGAACTAAGCTCATCGGTCATCTAGAAATAATATTATTCAGGAATTATATGGGTATTTGTCATTAATTAAAGTCTAAAAATGGATGTAGCAACAGCAAATTGCCCCTTTAACTGCAATATCATTCCACCTGTTTTACAGAGTAAGATAATTACCCACTCAACCCATTTCCTCACTTTTCCACCTAGGTGAGAGAAATAGATACAGCATAAAGAGACCTACACTCATACACAAACACACACCCTGTTACTCGCCCCGTGCTAGATCAGGTGGTAATTCTGTACAATGGAAAACAAAACCCCACTGAACTGTATCTGTGGTGATCAAACAATATGTGCTGTTCTCTGCAAACCATGGAGAAGATACTGTGGTATTGTTGTGTCGAAACAATTTATCAGAAGGTGGATGGAGAGAAATCAGAAGCATCTCAACAAGCAACCTGGAGCAGATAGGAGTAGAGCAGTACATGAACACTTGTATGAGTCAGAGGGTCTGGAGGACAGTGAACAAATAAATCAATGGAAGAAGAGGAGACAGATGCTGAGAAAGAGCAGGAGCTTGAGCAGAGTACACTACACTCCTTCAGGTGGCTCATTTTCAGCCTTACTGAGGACCAGGACTGAACATTAGCTGAAGGTCTACTAACCTCCAACTCCAACAATAGGGAAGGGCTATTCAACAGCTTTACATTTGACCTCATATTCTCTTAACATTTACTAGAACCATAGACACACATTAGTTTATGTACACTATATATACAAAAGTATGTGGACACACCGTGAAATGAGTGGATTTGGCTAGTTCAACCACACCCGTTGCTGACAGGTGAATAAGGATGGATGCCACCTTTCCAATAAGACAGTTTCTGCCCTGCTAGAGCTGCCCTGGTCAACTGTAAGCACTATTATTGTAAAGTGGAAATGTCTACGGGCTACCATGGCTCAGCCGCGAAATGATAGGCCACACAAGCTCACAGAACGGGACCACTGAGTGCTGAAGCACGTGACGCGTAAAAATCGTCTGTCCTCGGTTGTAACACTCACTACCGAGTTCCAAACTGCCTCTAGAAGCAACGTCAGCACAATAACTGTTTGTCGGGAGCATCATGAAATGGTTTTCCGTGGCCGAGCAGCCACACACAAGCCTAAGATCACCATACTCAATACCAAGCGTTGGCTGGAGTTGTGTAAAGCTCGCCGCCATTGGACTCTGGAGTAGTGGAAAAGCGTTCTCTGCAGTGATTAATCGCTCTTTACTGTCTGGCAGTCCGATGGACGAATCTGGGTTTAGCGAAAGCCAGGAGAACACTACCTGCCCGAACGCATAATGCCAACTGTAAAGTTTGGTGGAGGAGGAATAATTGTCTGGGGCTGTTTTTCATGGTTCGGGCTAGAACCTTAGTTTTACTGAAGGGAAATCTTAACGCTACAGCATACAATGACACTAGACGATGCTGTGCTTCCAACTTTGTGGCAACAGTTTGGGGAAGGCTTTTTCAGCATGAGTTTATGTCTCAGTTGTGGAATCTTGTTATGTTCATACAAATATTTATACATGTTAAGGTTGCTGAAAATAAATGCAGTTGACAGTGAGAGGACGTTTCTTTTTTTGCTGAGTTTATTTAGCAGATGTAATTGTGGGTGTCAATGTAAATGGTCCGGTTCTGATTTCTCTGACTTGTTCAGCAGTCTTGGGGGTAGAAGCTGTTTAGGAGCCTTTTGGTATCGCTTGCAATGTGGTAGCAGAGAAAACAGTCTACTGGAGTCTCTGACAATTCTATGGGCTTTCCTCTGACACTGTCTATTATATAGGTCCTGAATGGTAGGAAACTTGGTCCCAGTGATGTACTGGGCCATTCGCACTACCCTCTGTTGTGCCTTACGGTCAGATGCTGAGCAGTTGCCATACCAGGCGGTGATGCAACCGGTCAGGATGTTCTCGATGGTGCAGCTGTAGAACCTTTTGAGGATCTGGGGGCCCATGCCAAATCTTTTCAGTCTCCTGAGGGGGAAAAGGTTTTGTCGTGCCCTCTTCACGACTGTCTTGGTGTGTTTGGACCATGATAGTTCAAACTGAACCAGTGACTGCCTATGATGTAGTTGTGGCAGGCTACATCGAGGACCTCACTCCTCGGTATCAGACAGATGCAGCCACTCTGGCGACTGCGTTTTCCTTTCTTATATAATCTAGCACACTATTTTCCTTCCTTTTTAGACCACATATTCCTAATAAAATACTTCAAATGTTAGGCTAACCGCGTCTCTGTCACTCCCTGACCATAGAGAGCTGTTTATTCTCTATGTTGGTTGGGGCGTGACAGTGACTAGGGTGGTTTATCTAGGTGAATTATATATCTATGTTGGCCTGGTATGGTTCCCAATCAGAGGCAGCTGTTTATCGTTGTCTCTGATTGGGGATCATATTTAGGTAGCCATTTCCCCATTGTGCTTTGTGGGATCTTGTCTAGGTATAGTTATCTGTGAGCATTACTCTGAGCTTCACGTTTCCTTTGTTCGCTTTATTGTTATTGTTTGTTAAGTTTCACTTCCAAAATAAAAGGATGGAAACATACCACGCTGCATCTTGGTCCACTCCTTAGAACGATCGTGACAGTCTCTCTCTCTTTCTCTCTCTGTCTGTGTGGTGACTTAAAGAAGAGTAAAATGAAGGCCTCAACATCTCAATGAATTTATCTGAACTATCTGAATTTCTGTTGGTGTCCATTTTGAAAGTGCTGAACGAAGGCCTACATCGTCGCAGCTCGTTTTCTTGCATTTAAATGTAATGTTCTGTGTATAGTTAACTCAAAACTCATGTCGGCATTTGTTATTATCGAGTTACACAAATCCACAAGGAGTCAGTAGAAACCATATTTATTTAAGTAAGTCAGCCACCTCATCTATGGTTTTTAAAAAGGCATAAAATGAGGATGATTGAATTTTTTCGCTGGCAGATGAGGCTCCGCTCAAAGCCAGGTGCATCGGTGGTAAGGATTCACTTCATGGTGCTGAAAAGAAAGCTCTGCAGTTGGGACAGCTTTATGTAGACCCTAACTATTTGCGTGCACGGTTTGTCACCATTATAGTGTAATTAATGTATTATTTAGTGTTGTGTTTTGTAGTGGCTTTGCTGACATGCATCTAAAAAAAATGGTTGAGTTTGCCCCACCAAGATTTACATGCTAAAATCACCACTGGAGAAGGTACTGCTCCGTTTCAACCGTTATGGGCAGCCTAGCTGTGTGGAGGAGAAGGTACTGCTCCGTTTCAACCGTTATGGGCAGCCTAGCTGTGTGGAGGAGAAGGTACTGCTCTGTTTCAGCCATTATGGGCAGCCTAGCTGTGTGGAGGAGAAGGTACTGCTCTGTTTCACCATTATGGGCAGCCTAGCTGTGTGGAGGAGAAGGTACTGCTCTGTTTCAGCCGTTATGGGCAGCCTAGCTGTGTGGAGGAGAAGGTACTGCTCCGTTTCAACCGTTATGGGCAGCCTAGCTGTGTGGAGGAGAAGGTACTGCTCTGTTTCACCATTATGGGCAGCCTAGCTGTGTGGAGGAGAAGGTACTGCTCAGTTTCACCATTATGGGCAGCCTAGCTGTGTGGAGGAGAAGGTACTGCTCCGTTTCAACCGTTATGGGCAGCCTAGCTGTGTGGAGGAGAAGGTACTGCTCTGTTTCAGCCATTATGGGCAGCCTAGCTGTGTGGAGGAGAAGGTACTGCTCCGTTTCAACCGTTATGGGCAGCCTAGCTGTGTGGAGGAGAAGGTACTGCTCCGTTTCAACCGTTATGGGCAGCCTAGCTGTGTGGAGGAGAAGGTACTGCTCCGTTTCAACCGTTATGGGCAGCCTAGCTGTGTGGAGGAGACGGTACTGCTCTGTTTCACCGTTATGGGCAGCCTAGCTGTGTGGAGGAGAAGGTACTGCTCCGTTTCAACCGTTATGGGCAGCCTAGCTGTGTGGAGGAGAAGGTACTGCTCCGTTTCAACCGTTATGGGCAGCCTAGCTGTGTGGAGGAGAAGGTACTGCTCCGTTTCAACCGTTATGGGCAGCCTAGCTGTGTGTCAAAGGGAAACTAATTAAGCGAGGTCACTCACTCAATATTAAGCAAGTAAGATTATTGTAACAATATTTCTGTGAAAAAATGTATTGTGTACACAGTATTCCCTTACCAGGGGCAGGAGTTTAGGATAAATAGAACTTGGTGTGGGTCTTCTCTGGTGGTTATAATTCCAGCAGCATCAGCATAAGTTCCTCCACCAGCATCCATTATTCATGCAGTATATCTACAACTACTCCAACACCTGACTCCCACAGCTTTACCACTTATCTTCACAACTGTTTCCCAGGAAACATATATAATAAACATAGCTGAGGGTTGTGTCCAAAATGCCACCATGTTCCCTATGTAATGCACTCCTTTTGACTAGAGCCCTATGTGTCTTGGTCAAGAGTACTGCACTAAATAGAATAGGGTGCCATTTGGGATGCAGGCGAGAAGTGAGTGAACCTCTTCAGATGATTAAAAGGGATGTAAGGTCCTGGGGCAGACGGAAGGGGACACTGAGGTGTCCCAGTAATGACTTTTTAATTGCATTTGTCCCCTGAGGAACACCCATCCACACCACAGGGGAATAGTTTAACTTTAACCCCATACACACATATCCACCCTTCATGCATCAGGGCACAGGGGGAAGGGCGAGCTCAACTTTAGCAACGCCTGTTTTTTCCTGATTTAATTCCAGTGTGGATACAACATATTCCCAACATATGCACGCACTCTCTGTCTCTCAAACACGGACTCTCACACTCTCTCAAACACGCATGCATTCACACTCTCAAACACGCACGCATTCACACTCTCAAACACGCAGGCACTCTCGCACTGAAACACGCACACACTCTCACACACACAGGCACTCTCACACTCTCAAACATGCCCGCACTCTCACACACGCAGGCACTCTCACACTCTCAAACACGTACACACTCACACTCTCAAACACGCACACACTCACACTCTCAAACACGCACACTCTCACACTCTCAAACACGCACACACTCTCCCACTCTCAAACATGCAGGCACTAATTAGGTGGTTGATGTTGCTGTGTCATCAGCTTAGCAAATGAGCTCTCCTACTTTTTTAGCTCTAGGAGCCTTGTACTGCTGAACTACACATGACCTTTATGCCTAGACATCATTTTCTTGCAGTGGTAATGCTATGATATGAACTTATTATCCATGTGCTGTGCCTGATGCAGTACATTTGCATTAAAAAACACTTGGTCTATTCTAGAAAAACACCGTCTTTTTTTCCACTGGCAATGACACAATGACACAATGACACATACAGCATACAGTGAGTCCTGGCTGACATCTCAAACTTCTTAGACTAGGCAGGTCTGGGTGCAGGTCAGCTTTAAATGGGGGTCTACGCTGGCTGAAATGGCAGGTCACTCCAGCCAGCCAGTCACCTCAGTCCACTGGACAATCTGTCCACACAAAGCAAGGCCCAGACTCTGTCACAACAGGCTCCTTCCAAAGTGATGATTTGTTCTGGTTATTTCTGAAGTAGGTTAGAAAGAGAGAGAGAGAGCATCATTGTGATGACAGAGACAGATGGGTTATTGTGTGGAGACGAGGCTTTAAATTCTGATCTGATCTGTAATTACATGGATTTACTCACTTGGGCTTGCACAGGTCTCTAATAACACTGATAACACGGATTTACTCAGTATGAACCCACGCTCACATTGTAGATGGAAATACACTGCTCAAAAAAATAAAGGGAACACTTAAACAACACAATGTAACTCCAAGTCAATCACACTTCTGTGAAATCAAACTGTTCACTTAGGAAGCAACACTGATTGACAATACATTTAACATGCTGTTGTGCAAATGGAATAGACAACAGGTGGAAATTATAGGCAATTAGCAAGACACCCCAATAAAGGAGTGGTTCTGCAGGTGGTGACCACAGACCACTTCTCAGTTCCTATGCTTCCTGGCTGATGTTTTAGTCACTTTTGAATGCTGCCGGTGCTTTCACTCTAGTGGTAGCATGAGACGGAGTCTACAACCCACACAAGTGGCTCAGGTAGTGCAGCTCATCCAGGATGGCACATCAATGCGAGCTGTGGCAAGAAGGTTTGCTGTGTCTGTCAGCGGTGTCCAGAGCATGGAGGCGCTACCAGGAGACAGGCCAGTACATCAGGAGACGTGGAGGAGGCCGTAGGAGGGCAACAACCCAGCAGCAAGACCGCTACCTCCGCCTTTGTGCAAGGAGGAGCAGGAGGAGCACTGCCAGAGCCCTGCAAAAGGACCTCCAGCAGGCCACAAATGTGCATGTGTCTGCTCAAACAGTCAGAAACAGACTCCATGAGGGTGGTATGAGGGCCCGACGTCCACAGGTGGGGGTTGTGCTTACAGCCCAACACCGTGCAGGACGTTTGGCATTTGCCAGAGAACACCAAGATTGGCAAATTCGCCACTGGCGCCCTGTGCTCTTCACAGATGAAAGCAGGTTCACACTGAGCACGTGACAGATGTGACAGAGTCTAGAGACGACTTGGAGAACGTTCTGCTGCCTGCAACATCCTCCAGCATGACCGGTTTGGCGGTGGGTCAGTCATGGTGTGGGGTGGCATTTCTTTGGGGAAGGCCGCACAGCCCTCCATGTGCTCGCCAGAGGTAGCCTGACTGCCATTAGGTACTGAGATGAGATCCTCAGACCCTTTATGAGACCATATGCTGGTGCGGTTGGCCCTGGGTTCCTCCTAATGCAAGACAATGCTAGACCTCATGTGGCTGGAGTCTGTCAGCAGTTCTTGCAAGAGGAAGGCATTGATGCTATGGACCGCCCGTTCCCCAGACCTGAATCCAATTGAGCACATCTGGGACATCATGTCTCGCTCCATCCACCAACGCCACGTTGCACCACAGACTGTCCAGGAGTTGGCGGATGCTTTAGTCCAGGTCTGGGAGGAGATCCCCCAGGAGACCATCCGCCACCTCATCAGGAGCATGCCCAGGCATTGTAGGGAGGTCATACAGGCACGTGGAGGCCACACACACTACTGAGCCTAATTTTGACTTGTTTTAAGGACATTACATCAACGTTGGATCAGCCTGTAGTGTGGTTTTCCACTTTAATTTTGAGTGTGACTCCAAATCTAGACCTCCATGGGTTGATAAATTTGATTTCCATTGATAATTTTTGTGTGATTTTGTTGTCAGCAGATTCAACTGTAAAGAAAAAAGTATTTAATAAGAATATTTCATTCATTCAGATCTAGGATGTGTTATTTTAGTGTTCCTTTTATTTTTTTGAGCAGTGTATAATACATCAGCTAGACAGAGGGAGAGACAGACTGACAGCGTAGCTAGGTAGATGGAGTGAGTGGGGAAAAGTAGGAGAGGTTGAAGAGGGGAAGGTAGAAGAGGTAGAAACAGAAGTACAAACAGAGACTCAAATCCCCCTGGACCAGAGCACACAGCCCAGGGAGGAGTGATGGAGGAGAAGAGGGACTTGGGAATGGGAACGGTTACTGGCGGTTACTGGCTAGTTCTCCCTTTCCCTTTCTCTGTCTCCCCTCCTTCCTCAAGCCTCAGGAGCTGGAATCCCCAACCTGAATGGACTGTGTCACATGGAAGGGGACTTTGAGGGGAAAATCCAATAAGGTGCTAGTAGATTGACCAGGCCAGGATAAAGGCTGAGTCAAGCATCTCTTTCTCGATCTGTTACTTATTGCCTACCCTTTGTTTCTCTCTTTCTCCCTCTTTCTAGTCACTCCTTCCTTCCACTGCCTGTCTTCATCCACCGTACATCCTCATATCCTCCTGTTTTGCACTCCTCTGTCACCTTCTCTCTCCCTTCCTGTCACCTTCTCTCTCCCTTCCTCTGTCACCTTCTCTCTCCCTTCCTCTGTCACCTGCTCTCTCCCTTCCTCTGTCACCTTCTCGCTCCCCTCCTCTGTCACCTTCTCTCCCTTCCTCTGTCACCTTCTCTCTCCCTTCCCCCTCCCTGCTGTCTGAGGCCTCTAGAACCCTCTCTTCCTCCTGTCCAGTCTCCTGTTGTCACGGTCAGCCCACTGCATGCATAAACAACAACGGCCTGCCTTTCCACTGCACATTATGTTCACAAGGGTCAAGCGGCTGGACAGCTGGGCCAACACGCCCAACCAGTGCACCCAGGGGACTCCCAGGGCTGTCCCCTCATCCTGCCTGCCTGCCACCCCCAGACAGACCCCATCAACAGGCCACGGTGGGGGACTGACACACCCTGCTCTAGTCTTAAAATTACACATGTATGGGCAACACACACACGCAAGTACAGAAACACACAGAGACACGAACGTCCGCACACTCACACCGTGAGACTGAGTGTCCTATGATTTAAATCCTGTCTCAGTGGAGCTGCCCTTCCTACCCAGACTACAGCACAGACAAGACCAGCCTCCTCCCATTAAAGAAACTGAAAGTTGGCCGTTTGACTGGCTGGCCAGGGTCTACTATTACTGACCTGAATAGACTGTATCTATCACCAGAGGAGGGTTGAGAAGACGAACCTACGGATGAATGGATCAATCTGAAACTGTGTCCAAAATTGCACCCTATTCCCTATATAGTGCACTACTTTTGACTAGAGGCATACCGACCCCGGTCAAAAGTAGTGCACTATATAGGGAATAGTGTGCCATTTCAGATGCAAGCCCGGGGGTGCTCAGGTTTTATGTGTGGAGGGAATGCTAAAAAGAGGACAAAGCATAGAGGCACATACCGTAGGTCCGATACTGTGAACTAGCTAGATATGGATTTTGGTGACCTGGACATACAATAACCTGACACATCATGTGGTCTCCCAGCCACTCTCTCTCACACACACACCTCACCAAAACATGAGGACAAACCCCTTTGCTTCACCTGTCTCATTGATGAACGACCACAGCGTCATTAGGGCTGTTCATGTCCCTGAGCAAAACTGAGCTGGAAGAAGGGAGCCGGATATATATAATGAACACATGCTGCTGGACATGAATACAATGAATACATACAGCCCAGCGTCACCAGCCTCTACCCCAAAACCAATAACAACTTCATCAATTATTCAGTCCCAGCCATCCCCATGGCCAGCAAATGGTTCATGTTACCGATCAACATCATACAAGTGCGTATCAATTTCCTATACTAGATAAGCATGTACTTCATTATATAGACTCAATAGAATTTGAAAAATCTATATAGACATAGCTAGAGTTCAGTGGAGGCTACTGAGAGAACGGCTCACAATAAAGGCTGGTTTGGAGCAAATGGAATGGTATCAAACACATGTATTTGATAGCATTCCACTTATTGCACTCCAGACAATACAAGCCTGTCCTCACTAATTAAGTTGCCACCAACCTCCTGTGGAGTATACCCTCTCTCCAGTCTACACACAATGACAAAGGATACTACTACAGTTACTAAGTCTTATCTATGCTCTATCACTGCCATCTTGAGGGTGGTGCTGGTCCCACTTAAACAGAAGGCAGGTTCCATTCTAGGAGACATCAATCAGTGAGTAGAACACAATGAAGAGGGAGTGGATCATTAATATATTTATTCATCTTCAACTCTACAGGATACTGGCTGGTGGCTTCCAGTTAAATAGGCAGTTGATGAAACAGAGCATGAACAAACAATACAAAACAATAACGGGTCAGCTACATCTCAATTATATAAGCAAGCCAGACAGCACACACAGAATTACTTCATTTACAGCAGTAGCATATCCTTCAATACATTCACACTTTCCAATATTAGACTATTTTATGATTCAGTCAAATGACCAGAAAAATGGATGCGACACAAAAAAACAGGAAAAGATTAAGGACTGGTTTACTCATCTTATGTATCCAAGTGATCTTGAAAAAAGAATGCCAATTATTGCAGACAAATGTCAATTATCGACAAGATGAAGAAGCCCCCAGTCAGCGTAGCATAAAGCAGTGAGGCTGATTAGGGAAGTATGGTGTCAGGAGTATTCCTGTTTCCTACCTAGAGTATTCTGATTCAGGAACTAAATATACCATTATTACATCGACTCATGTCATGTTCAGTCAGATACTATATAGCGGACTCGTCTTTGTATCTGTGCCATTATAGCGTTTGTGACAGCACGGGCAGTGCCATAGAGGCTATTTCCATTTCGAAGTAGTCAATTTTCTTCTTCACGTTTGGCTGATCCCTCCTGATGACACGGTTGGACATGCCCCAACAGGGTCACCAGCCAATGAAATTGGAAGTCCCACCCAATGACTACACTAAAACGGTGGAAGCATACAACGGCGCTGCCAATGCGAACATGGCCTTTTGGCCACTACAGGACTCTATCCTTCTTTATGTCATATACCCAAAGATCCTGTTCTTTAAAACCAGAGTTCTTAATTGAAACAATAACAAAGCAGTCAATAGCCTTTGTTTCTGTAAAAGATGAAGGATGGGCCCGGAGACATGGAACCACTGAAATTCATAGATAGCACTATGGCTGCAATGTCTGACCATCCTTGATATTACAATTTAACCATGTTTTGAGCACATATATTGTTTGTTTACAAACATTGGAGTAAAACAAGCTTATAGGGTTCTGATGGTGTATGCCAGTTAAACTAAGCCCATGAAGCATTTAGATATCTTTTTCAAGAAACAATGGATATATGCATCATTAATTCATGATGAAAAACAGACGTAGAAACTAAGGATTCTAGCTAATAACTGAACACAGTATACTGTAGGTCTTGTATAATAATAGCACCATCTACTGGAAACGTAGGAAATGTCAAGAAGAACTGCAAAGGTGTGAGATGAGCTGCAACTGAATGAATAGAACGATCACAGCGCTCCAACATGCCCAGCACAGAGTTGTACTCATTAGGACATGCAATGGAAAACATTTTGAAAAGTTCAACAGAAAATGAAAAATAAAAAAGTCCAAGTAGTCTCTCCCTGTTGGTTTGTTTTCTACCATTTGGTGCCTAGAACACAGGTTAACATCCCAAAATAATAAACAGATCAGTCAGTCCATTTACTGTTATTGCATGTCACTTTGATACAAAGGGGCAACAAAAAGAAAACTGAAAAACATGTGACATAATACAGACAAATGCTTTCAAAACAAATAGCTTACTGTTAAAATTGTTTCTTTTTTTAAGTGTTGGCACATGGTATTGCAAACTATTTAAAATACTAGAATACATTTAAGCAGGTCTTACATGTTATGTTTGGTCCCACTTTAAACAACTTATGAAGTCTTGAAATCCTTTACAAGGACTAAATCAGTTATTCACAAATCATATACACTGAGTTACAAAACATTAGAAACACCTGCTCTTTCCATGACAGACTGACCAGGTGAAAGCTGTGGAACGCTTGCGACACCTTGTAGAGTTTATGCCCCGACGAATTGAGGCTGTTCTGAGGGTAAGGGGGGGTGCAACTCAATATTAAGAAGGTGTTCTTAACGTTTAGTACACTCTGTGTAGAAGCAAAGCCATACCATACATAAAGGGTAATAGAACAGGTCGTTGAATCTATGTGGCATTACCCGTCAGACCCTCTGAAATAGCATGACAGTTACTGGTGAATGACATCAGCCATTTAAAGGGTTTATGAAGGCTTCAGGTATCCTTCATCTATTTCTTCAAAGGGGGACCTTGGATTTATTTCTAATACAATCAACCCAGTCTAAACAGAGGAAAGAGGAGTGTTCAGCGCAGTTCTGCTAGTACACAAGCCCCCTCTGCCTCTAGAAGACAAAGCTGGAGTGGAAAATGCATCTCAAAAACTTAAAACATTTCAAGCGTGCAGACAAACATGCATAGCAATCCTTTGTCAAACGGCAATGAAACAAAAAGGACAAAATAACAAGTCTACATAGTTCAAATGGAGAGAATTAAAATAAAAATAAAAACTTTTGATTCTAATAGTACATTAAGTGTACTCAAGAGGGGAGAACTGAACTGCTGACAAACTAGAGGGATTTTGTTGTGTTTCTTTAACCCAAGTGTTGGCTTGAGTCCCACAGTGAAGGCTCTACAGTTACATTTATACATCTCCTTCTGCTCCTCGTCCTCCCTGTTCAGCCTCGGTAAGAGTGTCAGGGTACTGTGGCCTCCTCTGTAGTTGTGAGCTCACATTGCGCCACAGCAGTGGTTCTGGAAGAGCAGTTCGATGACCGAGGAGTCGGCTAGCGTGGACACGTCGCCCAGGTCTCGCTCGTTACGGGCAATCTTACGTAGCACACGCCGCATGATCTTACCTGTGTACACAGAGGGGGAAGTAAAGGCAAGTCAGTCACTAATGAAGTTACCAGCTCTCATTCAAAACACCTTTCAAATCAAGTCATAGTGGAAAATGTTACATGTTCACATTCAAAACCATGTTAGTACAGAATAAAATCATAACCAAGGTACGCTCTCACCTGATCTGGTCTTGGGAAGGCCTGGGGCATTCTGTATAAAGTCTGGAGTGGCAATGGCACCAATCTTCTCTCTCACTGTCAAAGCAGATAAACAGCATTAGTCATCAGCTCCAATACAGAAACATATTGTCGGTGTGGGATGCATGCAGACAGTGTAGGACAATCCTCTTCATGTTCAGTGACAGTACTGTAGTTGGCTTTACACAGATAAAACCAAAACATACCTTGTTTCTTTAACTGGGCCTCCAGGGTGCGGCTGAAGCTGACTCCCTCGGTAAGCGTGACGAAGCAGTAGAGACTCTCCCCTTTGACAGGGTGCGGCCTGCTAACTACCGCTGCCTCGACCACCGCCTCGTGCTCCACCAGGGCTGACTCCACCTCTGCTGTGCTCAGCAGGTGACCTGATGTACACACAACCCACAGGATTATCATATAGTACAACAGTCCACTGATCTCTACTGTAAATCACAAGTTAGAGAAGGTTCTTACATGCACCATGACTAGAAGACAACCTTTAATATTTCACAACAGCAGACAGCACCCTAGTAGTGGTAGTCCTATACCTTCCCCAGCTCAAGATAAATGAACCTGTTAGAGCACTATACTAGCAGTAGTGCAGATGACAGGACAAGAGACCTTACAGTACAGACAACTCCAACACACTGTACATCACATTTCACAGAGCTCCAGCTGATGGAAGTGCTCACCTGAGACATTCAACATGTCATCTATCCTCCCTGTGATCCAGTAATACCCATCCTTATCTCTACAGCAACCTGGGGGGGGGGGGAAACAGCAATACATTAATGTGGTTTCCATGTCAACAACAAAGGGTCTTGATTTAGTATACACAAAAACACACTGTCCATGACACAATGAGACAAAGAATACAAATGGGAAATGTGAGTTACTCTACAAAACTTCAGTCATTAATGGTGCTCAGGATGTTAGCCATGTTAGACTCATCTTACCGTCACCAGTGACGTAGTATCCTGGGAATTGCTCGAAGTAGGTGGTCTCAAACCTCTGGTGGTTCCCAAACACAGTCCTCATGACTCCTGGCCAGGGCTGTTTGAACACCTGAGGGGGATAAGAAGCAAGGATGTCCAAAGTCAAACAAGTAGTGAAGATCCACTTCATCAAATATAGACAGCCGACAGCATACTGTAGTGAGAATATTGCGTATTGGAGTGAGAATTAATCTAATGTTTAGTACTGGGTAGATCTCTACATAAACTTCTGGATAACCAATTGCTCCCGGTGTCTTACCAGGTAACCCTCACTTGGTCCCTCAAGCTCCTCCCCAGACTCATTCAAAATGGCAGGGACAACTCCAAAGAAAGGAAACGTCTGGTGGAGAAATGGGAAAAGACCGGCAATTTAGACCAATTTATCCCACATGATGACAGGGAGGGAGCATCTCAGTGAGCAGGAATGGGGAAGTTGATACTGTCAATATAACAACACTTACAGCAGACCCAGGCTTCATGGGCGTGGCAGCAGGTAGAGGAGTCAACACGTGGCCACCCTGAGACAGAAGCCAATGGGAAGAGATTCAGTCAGAACAGAGATTACAGTTACAGAAAGATGTCCATTCAATAAACTCATCCATGTCTTTAACGTATTGAATCAAGACAGACTGCGTGACCGAAGGTAAACGCCCCATTCCGCCCCCACAGGAAGCATCTTACCCAGAGCTAAAGAACCAGATCACATAGACATTTTTTGATCAACATGATAAATGTAACCTACGTCTCTGCCTTATTTATGACCAGCTGAAATAAAAGCCCACAGTGATTTGAACCAACACTACAAAAATATATTAGGATGTAGGCTATTTCTGTCTGTTGTAACTAAGAACATTGCAGTAGCACACAGACTGCCTGTCGGTGTCCTGCTTATGTTTGTAATAGCCTACTGTTACAACAGACGATGACGTTTGTTGTACAAAACGATCATGTCTTCGGTACACGTTGCCAGTCAAAGACCGATCATCGCCACAGGGGACAAAAGAAATGTGCGTGAAGTAGCGAGTCAAGAGAATTCTGCAATGCAGCCACTCTAGTCAATACAATCTATTCAGTAACATTACATTTTGATGTGTGTTAATCTAAAATTCATTAAAAAGAATAATAAACTGCTGACGGTCTCAGTCTGCCAGAAGGTGTCGACCACGGGGCACCTCTTCTCCCCCACCACGCTGTAGTACCACTGCCACGCCTCCGGGTTGATGGGCTCCCCCACCGTCCCCAGCACCTTCAGAGAATCCCGCTTGTACCTGACACACACACGGAGGGAAAGGGTTAACAGAGACCCCCATAGCCTCAGACAAAAGGACGAAACCAAAACATGCAGACATTTGCCAACACACATATATACATATAGTAAGTTTATAAACAGGGTGGTTTGAGCCCTGAAAACATGTATTTTTACCACTAATTACACTGGTAACCAGTTTATAATAGCAATAAGGCACCTCGGAGGTGTTCGGGAATATTGCCAATATACCACAGCTAAGGGCTGTATCCAGGTCATGGTAACATGGCTCCTTGGAAATCTAATGAGCATAATACAAAAATCCATCAGAATCTGTCAGTTTAAGCTAAAGATGTGTTTTAACATGGTCTGCATCTCAATCCACTGCGTCGGCCGATGTCAGCCTTACACATCTGCTGTGAAAGGTGGCAAAGCTAGAGAGGTGTTTGTCAGGCAAAGAGACATTTTCGGGCTATGGAAAGATGGTGTTCTCGGTTTTGCTCTACAACCCGCACAAGAGTCATAGGACTTGTCTGAAGTTGGTATATCCAATCTGCCAACTTCTGTCTGTAGCATCTGAACAGTTTGGGCTAAATGTTTCAAAATGTTGCCTACCCGGCACACAGAGCAGCTGAAACGGGTGCACCTACTGCCAACAGCCCGGGACAAATAAAAAAAGAAACAAGGTGTATCCTTGTTTATTTAATAGAAATGTTTGGCGATCGACTAGGAATGCCTTGGAGATCGACCAGTCAACAGGCTGTTGGTGACCACAGCCTTAAGGGGTCCATAAACTCAAATAGCTAAATGATTCTTGGTATGACCATCTTAAACAAATTCCATATAGTTTAGTAGAACCCCCCCAACTTAGACTCTAGTGGACTAAATTATAATATAAACAGATGGAGAACTCAATCTGTAGATACAGGAATGCTTCTTCTGTACTATGAAGCCCCATCATACTCAGGCCTAGGTCATGTTCAACAGGATAGAAATTACTTACAAAAACAGGGTCAAACAAGGAGGTACTGTCCAATTTGAACCGTTTTGTTACAGTGTGCCCTAATGAACACAATCCTGGTGAGGAACAGGCTGAATGAGCCAAGAGTGTGGAGACTCACTTCTGGACGGGCTCGCTCCCATACTTCATGAGAAGGCGGATGGCTGTGGGCGCCGTGTAGAACTTGGTGACTTGGTACTTGTCGACTATCTCCCACATGCGGCTGACATCCGGATAGGTGGGCAGACCCTCGAACTGAACATGTATCAAATTCACATCAAAACCGAGCCAGAGGCAGATGGTGTAAACAACCTCATGATCATAACCTAAGTCATCATTAGCTGTCTGAACTACAGGAGGAAGTAGAGGTAGAAAATAACATCCCCTTCCATCTTCCCCTCCTGTTTACACACACACACACACACACACTTTTATGAGTCACTTTATGATATTCGTCAATAAAACCATGACTTGGTTATAAAACAAATCTCTAACATTTGTCCAAATGGACTATGGACGTTTTAGACACATTGAAGGTCATACGACATTATATATAGTGCACAAATGTAGACCAGGGCCCTATATTCCCTATATACAGTTGAAGTCGGAAGTTTACATACACCTTAGCCAAATACATTTAAACTCTGTTTCACAATTCCTGACATTTAATTCTAGTAAAAAGTCCCTGTCTTAGGTCACTTAGGATCACCACTTTATTTTAAGAATGTGAAATGTCAGAATAATAGTAGAGAGAATTATTTATTTCAGCTTTTATGACTTTGCTGTCCTTAAGCCATTTTGCCACAACTTTGGAAGTATGTTTGGGGTCATTGTCCATTTGGAAGACCCATTTGCAGCCAAGCTTCAACTTCCTGACTGATGTCTTGTTGCTTCAATATATCCACAATTTTCCTACCTCATGATGCCATCTATTTTGTGAAGTGCACCAGTTCCTCCTACAGCAAAGCACCCACACAACATGATGCTGCCACCCCCGTGCTTCACGGTTGGGATGGTGTTCTTTGGATTGCAAGCCTCAACCTTTTTCCTCCAAACATAACGATGGTCATTATGGCCAAACAGTTCTATTTTTGTTTCATCAGACCAGAGGACATTTCTCCAAAAAGTACGATCTTTGTCCCGATGTGCAGTTGCAAACCATAGTCTGGCTTTTTTATGCCGATTTTGGAGCAGCGGCTTCTTCCTTTCTGAGCGGCCTTTCAGGTTATGTCAATATAGGATTCGTTTTACTGTGAATATAGATACTTTTGAACCTGTTTCCTTCAGCATCGTCACAATGTCCTTTGCTGTTGTTCTGGGATTGATTTGCACTTTTCGCACCAAAGTACGTTCATCTCTAGGAGACAGAACGCGTCTCCTTCCTGAGCGGTATGGCGGCTGCGTGTTCCCATGGTGTTTATACTTGCGTACTATTGTTTGTACAGATGAATGTGGTACCTTCAGGCGTTTGGAAATTGCTTCCAAGGATGAACCAGACTTGTGGAGGTCTACAGTTTTTTTTCCTGAGGTCTTGGCTGATTTCTTTTGATTTTCCCATGATGTCAAGCAAAGAGGCACTGAGTTTGAAGGTAGGCCTTCAAATACATTATTTTCTGGAATTTCCCAAGCTGTTTAAAAGGCACAGTCAACTTAGTGTATGTAAACTTCAGATCCACTAGAATTGTGATAGTGAAATAATCTGTAAATAATTGTTGGAAAAATTACTTGTCATGCACAATGTAGATGTCCTAACCGACTTGCCAAAACTATAGTTTCTTAAAACGAAATTTATGGAGTTCCGACTTCAACTATATAGTGCACTACTTTAGACCAGGGCCCTATTCCCTATATATAGTGCACTACTTTAGACCAGATTCCAAACAGAATAAGGTTCCATTTCAGACTGCCCTCTTCCTCCTCTAAATAGCAGTATTAAGCCTGTGGCCATCCACTCACCAGGACACTGGTGGCCCCGTTAGCCAGGGGCCCGTAGGTGATGTAGGAGTGGCCCGTGATCCAGCCAATGTCGGCCGTGCACCAGTACACATCCTCAGGATGGTAGTCAAACACCAGTTTGAAGGTGGTGGCCACGTAGAGCATATAGCCACCGATCGTGTGCAGCACACCCTGATTACAAGACACATGGTCACCACAGCAGCATTTACACATATGTGAAGACAGAGTGCAAAAATCTATATCAAACCGAGAGAAGAGAGAAAGGGAGTTAGAAACAGAGTGCCACTGCTGCATAGCATGTGTACCTTGGGTTTCCCGGTGGAGCCGCTGGTGTAGAGGATGAAGAGGGGATCTTCAGAGTCACACCACTCTGGTTCACATTCCTCAGACACACCACTCAGCAGGCTGAGCCAGCACTGATCCACCTCAGGGTTCCACGGCACCTGGCGGAACCACACACACACTGGTAAAAACCACACAATGACATGGAACCCTGCATTTTTACAGCTCGAGAGAGACCACATCAAGACATCCTGATAACGATCATAGGAAAAAACAAAAAGTCTAATCTTACTTTGATTCTATTCAGTCAAGAGCAACAACCAAGCCTAATGATAGCAGTAGGAAGAAACGTGTAAATGTTCCTAATCCCTAAAATCAGGAGTGAGAATGTTAGCTCAAATCAAACATGCTCAAATAAGACAAAATACGAGAGCTATAAAAAAGGTTATGGGAAGTCTAAGTGAAGCGTTGTTTACACTTGAACAGTCTGTGAAACAATGGTGAGAGAAGTTAAATGTTTTAACTCCGAGTTCACAATAAAATTACTCTCCAAAAATGCTGCTATCAGGGGTTAAAGGTCACTATATGGGTGGGGCTAATGAAATACACGGAATATATGTTCTAGAAATATGGGTAGGGCCCTACATTTCTTGATTTTTTTTCCTGAAATATGCCAAATGTGCATAACATTGATAGTGTTGCACATGTATTGATATACACTCAGTGGCCAGTTTATTAGGTACAACAACCTGTTCACAAAAATGGTTCCCTCCTACATACAATGAGTCAAGTGGTCATGGCTTGCTATACAAAGCAGGCAGACAGGCATCGGAGCATTTACTTACTATTTGATTGAACGTTATAGAATGGGTCAAACAAGTGACCAAAGTAACTGAATGTCGGTGCCAGGTGCACCCTTCCAGTATCAGAAATGACGAGTCTCCTGGGCTATTCACGCACGACAGTGTCTAGGGTTTACTGAGAATGGCGTGACAAACAAAAAACATCCAGTCAGTAGCAGTCCTGTGGGTGAAAACAGCTCGTTGATGAGAGAGGTCGAAGGAGAATGGCAAGAATTGCGCAAGCCAACAGGCGGGCCATAAAAAGGCAATTAAGTGCATAGTACAACAGTGGTGTGCAGAACTGCATCTCGGAACGCGCAATTAGTCGGTCCTTGTCACTCATGGGCTATGGAAACAGACGACCACACTGGGCTCCACCCCCATCAGCTAAAAACAAGAAGCGGATCCAGCACCAACAGTGGACAATTGAGGAGTGGAAAAATATTGCCTAGTCCGACAAATCCTGGTTCCTGTTGCGTCATGCTGATGGCAGAATCAGGATTTGGCGTAAGCAGCCCGAGTCCACAGCCCCATCCTGCCTGCTGTCACCGGTACAGGCTGGCGGTGTAATGGTGTGGGAAATGGTTAGGTCCCTTGATACCAACTGAACAACATTTCCACACCCCAAAGAATTCGGGTTGTTCTGGAGGAAAATGAGGGTCCGACCCAGTACAAGATGTGTGTACCTAATAAACTGAGTGTATATTGACAGTGGTGCACAATCTCAATAAGACAAAAAAAAACAGACATCATCTGAAACATGAAATGAAAGACCACACTTACAGTATGAGTGATCAATTACATCTACATGGAGTCAGGGGTCAATTACCTCTTATCTGAAACCTTAGTCATTGTTTATCCTTCAGTGAGTGTGGTTACATGCACACAATAATGTGATTATTGTGGATAGTCAGATTAATACAATAGTTTGAATAAAAGTTGACATGCTTTGCAAGAAGAATGATTTATTTAACAATCCTGTTTATATGGACACATCTGAAATCAGGCTACTTGATGGCACTGATAAATGCAGAAAAAAACGCAATCAAAATAAACGTTCTACCACAGCAAACATGTTATTTTTGGGAAGCATATTTGATTCACAGTTCGGACATGTGAAAACTACTTCTAAGACCCATTCATTCAGTTGTTCCGAACTCACTTCACTCACGCTCGCTGGGCTGGTGCTACCACATGCAACGATCAACTACACCGCTGGAACGCCGATTTCGGTGTTTACAGGGCTTAATAATTCAGAATATTGCTCAGAAAATCAGTCGTTTTAAAATCTGCGTATGTTTACTTCGATTTTGACCTTACGCCAACTAAGATACTCTGCTAAGGCGTTTACATGACTATTGCATAATTTGCCAACTGCCACAATCAGTTTAAGGTCGAATTATTAGTGTGCATGTAAACAGTGTTTCTTTCAGGTCAAACCTTTATCACCATCTTAAAGATGCACTACACAGAAATTGGTCAGACATTTCCTGGTTGGTAAAATTCTAATAGTTTGCCTAATTTCAGTTTGTGACAATACAAGCAGTGAAATATAATTTCCAGAACCAAAAATATTGTATTTTCAGCTGTTTGAAAGTAAGACTCAAAAGCGACACATAAGAACGGGAAGGATAGAAATATTTTTTTATTTAACTAAGCAAGTCAGTTAAGAACAAATGCTTATTTACAATGACGGCCTACCGGGGAACGGTGGGTTAACTGCCTCGTTCAGGGGTAGACCGACAGATTTTTACCTCGTCAGCTCTGGGATTTGACCTTTCGGTTACTGGCCCAACGCTCTAACCATTAGGCTACCTGCCGCCACAAAAAATCTCACATCACCGCTTCTTAGACTTGCTCTCAATTAGTGACAAATCTATAACACACATTTCTATGTGGATTTGGTCAGGTAGCCCAAAAAGTTACATATTGCAGCTTTAAGTACAGCGAAAGTAAAGCCTAAAGCTAGACAGAGATCAGGTAAGGGACCCCTGACCGGTGTGAGCTGACAGACCACAGACAAACAGACAGAGAGGTGTGTAACAGGCTCCACCCCCAGGGTTAGCCTACCGCTGACAAGTAGATCAGACAGGTGTTAAGAAGAAAAGGACAAGAAATGGAGAGAATTCAAGCTCAGGGAAATCTGAAATACCTGAGGGACGGGACGGATTTTCTTTACTCTGTCTTTCTGTTTCTCCTGCTAGAAGGGGTTAATGGAGACGGTTAGGCCTATTTGAACAAACATAAAAAGGGGTTGCTTCATGTCATTTGAACCATGACATCGAGACAAAGCCGTACCGACTTCGCCGATGGACTATCTACACTTCATTGTACACAAAACCAAAGAGAAAAAGCCAAACGTGTTGACTGTTTCTGGAGATATGTGAAATACAAACATAGTAGGGAGTTAACATTAAAGTGATAAGGTATATATTAATTAAACAGTAGCAAATGTTAAAGGTGCCCTAAACCTGC
Source organism: Oncorhynchus mykiss (assembly GCF_013265735.2). NCBI lineage: Eukaryota > Metazoa > Chordata > Actinopteri > Salmoniformes > Salmonidae > Oncorhynchus > Oncorhynchus mykiss. Next base: position 54,107,484 of record NC_048580.1, on the reverse strand, counting down.
CCTATGAACACAGGGGTCGTATTCATTAGGCACCAACCGGAAAAAAAACTAACAGGGCACTGCATTGCAGAGCTAGAGGCGTCACTACAGACCCGGTTTCGATCCCAGGCTGTCTCGCAGCCGGACATGACCGGGAGACCCATGAGGCGACGCACTATTGGCCCAGCATCGTCCAGGTTAGGGGACAGTTTGACCGGCTGGGATGTCCTTGTCCTATCGCGCAGGCCAGGCGTATGCATGCCGACTTCGGTCGCCAGTTGTACGGTGTTTCCGCCGACGCATTGGTGCGGCTGGCTTCCGGGTTAAGAGAGCAGGATGTCAAGAAGCAGTATGGCTTGGCAGGGTCGTGTTTCGGAGGACGCATGGCTCTCTACCTTCGCCTCTCCCGAGTCCGTAGGGGAGTTGTTGCGATGGGACAAGACTAACTACCAATTGGATACCACGAAAATCGGGGAGAAGGGGTCAAAAAATAAAATACAAAAATTGTCCAATAACAAACACCCATTTTTAATTTCCGTTGCAAATTTTTTTGCAATGGTGTCCCCTAATGAATAGAACCCTGTAGAGAGACTGTGGGGCGTGAGAGAGCTTTTTCTGGTGGTCTCACCTGCAGGTCAGGACAGGGCCGCTTGGCTGGGGGAGACTGAGAGCTGAGGGGAATGGCCTCCACCTCCTTGGACAGGTGTTTAAGCATGATACACCTCTGTACTGGGAAACTCCTGACAGATGGAGAAGAGAGTGGGGCAGTGTGAAAGAGTAGAGGAAGAGACAAAGTAAAAGGACAGAGTTGTGATTCACATGAACAAAGTCTGCATGACCCTCTCCAAGTAAACATACAGGTATCTATCGGCAAGGATGTGTTGTAAATATCTAGCAAACAGAGAGTAGAAGTCTGTATACGCGACTAGCTAGTCAGATAGAAAGTGTGTCCTTACTTGTCCCTGCATTTCTGTAGTGCGTCGTCAGCGATCACCTTCAGGTTGATTAGCTTATCTCCTCTGTAGAAGCCATCTGAGAGAGATGGGGGTGGGGGAGTTCAGAACGGATGAGGTCAAAGGGTGCACACCGATCAATGAGAGAAAGGCAGGGCAGTGATTGCAATCGACAGGACTTCACTGGTACTGTCGGTCTGACTGCATTGGCATAAACCTGTCACAACCTGGGAACAATCTTCATATTGATATTTTAAAATCCGCTGACAACAAAAATGAATGATTCTTAGATTATATTCATATGTGGCAAAACATTTTAGTATTGCGTGCTCAGCTCCAAAATGTTTTAGGATGTCAAACGAATACATGTCTAGTGTAATTGAACAGCAGCCAACGGGTGTCGCTAACGTGCAACATTTTTAATTCACTTAATTCCCCTGGTAACAGTCTTCAGCCATAGACCAAAATTGCCCAGGACCACACCCAGTCACTCACAATGGGTCACCATCTAAAGAGGTTATGGTGGTTATCCGATTAGCGTCACTCCAAATCCAAAGCTGTACAGTGATGCAGTAGGCCTGTACAGTGGGCTGGGCTCACTATGATGAGTACAAAGCCACGCTAATTAACACTGTGGATTAGGGGGTCAGGGGATAATCTGTGGCACTGTAATCCAATCTAATAAGTGTCTCTTTATTACTGCAGTTTAGTTTGCAGTCTCACCGGCCGTGATCAGCAACGAGCACTGGGAGTCCAGGATCCTCTCGCACAGCGACTCTGCCGAAAAGCCTGCAAACTGGATAGTGTACACACAGAAATACACACATCAAATACACTGTGCACTGTGTGCAAATGCACTCTAAAGTGTTTGCCTATTATGTTTGCCTTGTAGGGTGTTGATAGATATGTTCCTTCTAAGTCTATGAGGAAAAAGCAGGCAAAATGGGTATTACAGCCACTTCACCTACTAATTCAAGGTCGCTGAAGTGCACTTTAATGACGGTATAAATCCGGCTGGTATGATGTGTCTATATGTTTTAGGGTTGTCAATGATACCAGTATGACGTCAGTAAGAAAAAGAAACTAAAACATGAAGCAAAACAGTCCTAATGTTGGAAAACAGCCTCATGTGGTCCCCCAGAGTCACTTGTTATTTCGCAAGCTATAGCACACAATATTTTACATAAAGTAGGATTTTAAAGGATCATGAAGTCTGCTTCGTGTTTCGTTTTTTTGCCACGGAAAATCTGCTATCGTATCAAGATACTAGTATATTGACAAAACTAAACAGGCCTAATCCAGACAGTTTAGGTGTAGGTTGTTAGTTACTCACCACGATTGAGTGCACAGCCCCGATGCGCACACAAGCCAGCATGGCCACCACCAGCTCCACCACCATTGGCATGTAGATGGACACGCGGTCGCCCTTCTTCACCCCCTGGGACTTGAGCACATTGGCAAACTGGCAAACCTGCTGGAGCAGCTCTCTGTATGTCACCGTCATCTCGTCGCCAGGCTCGTTCCCTTCCCTGTAAGGGGACCAACATAGATATCATACAGAGATACAGTGCATTCTGAAAGCATTTAGACGCCTTCTCTTATTCCAGTTACGTTACAGCTGCATTCTAAAATGGATTAACTAAATAAAATCCCCAACCTACACACAATACCCCATAATGACAACGCAAAAACAGGTTTAGAACTTTAAAATAGAAATACCTTATTTACATAAGTATTCAGACCCTTTGCTATGAGATTCAAAATTGAGCTCAGGTGCATCCTGTTTCCATTGATCATCCTTGAGATGTTTCTACAACTTGGAGACCTTTCAGCAGGACAATAACCTAAAACACAAGGCCAAATATACACTGGAGTTGCTTACCAAGACGACATTGAATGTTCCTGAGTAACCTAGTTACTGTTTTGAAAGTCTATGGCAAGACTTGACAATGGCCGTCTAACAATGATCATCTTGACAGCGCTTGAATAATTTTAAATAAGAATAAAATGGACAAATGTTGTATAATCCAGGGTTGGAAAGCTCTTAAGATTCACAGTTGTAATTGCTGACAAAAGTATTAACTTTGGGGTGTGAATACTTACGTAATAAGATATTTACATTTTAAAATACATTTGCAAACATTTCTAAAAACAAGTTTTCACTGTCATTATGGGTTATTGTGTAGATGTGTGAAAAAAAACAACTATTTAATCAATTTTTAATTCAGGGTGTAACAACAAAAATGTTGAAGACAAGGTGTATGAATATTTTCTGAAGGCACTGTAGATGTTACCCCCCCCCCAAAACATTTTTTGGAAGAAGAAGTAATACTAAACCTCTGCTTTCTACTCAAACTCAAAACATTCAAGCACACCAACATGCTCACAAAGCTAATATTCAAGGTGGATAAATTCTAGCTAAGTATCTCATGTGCCCACAGATAAAGTAATAAACTGTGACATTGTGGCTCTCTGCTTTACTCAGCAATGTGCCTGAGCTGTGGAATCGTTAGTCTCTGGAATCGCCTTTAAAAACGAGAAACGCATGACTGGCAAACTAAGGACAAGCTCTTAAAATGGCAGTGTGCGCACTTACGGTAGAATTTGGGATGGTGTGGTTACTGAGCAGGATTGTACCACTGTTAATCCTTAAGAGTCTATCGACTACCGTGCTTCAATCTAAGTATCAAAATACAAAAATCTGCTTCAGAAACCGTCAGTTTAAGCTAGAGATAGAGATATTGCATGGGCTACGTCTCAGTCATCCGCCTATGGCCGCGCTACAGCGGTGTTCGTTAGACCATAAGACATCCCGAAAAATCAGTCTTCTCACGAAAAAGTCTAACATCCAAGCGGTTTGGCCTACAGTACTATTATGGCCACTCTATGGAAAGGGGAGACTCACGAACATGTTGTTCTCCGTTTTGCTCTACACCCCCAAGTGTCACAGGACCCGTCTGAAGGGAACCCATACAAGCGAATGGAAGAATGAAGGTAGATTTTTGCCACCAAAAATAAGGGGTTAAATGTGTACAACAAAAAAAAACTATTTTCTGAGCTTTCTTATACATCGCCTAGGTATAGAACAGAGACCTCATTCCTCATTTTTTGGCTGTCTCTTGCCATTTATGAATGTGTTTCTATAGGCTATAGTAGTAAAAGGTCCAATTCAATTTTATCAAATCATATATAAAGGGGTCCTAAATCATCCATGGTATGACCATCTTGAAACAAGTCCATGTTAGCTTAGTCCCCCGCCCCCACCCAACGGCTTAGACTGAGGTTAAAGCACTGTGTCCCTTCTTACAGTTGGCCCTCTTATCCCACTGGCCCATAGCAAGAGCCCCTAGAGCCTGCTGAGAAATTAGAGCAAAACTCACTCTAACCAAGTTCACCCAATCAGCCCACATTCCACCCAAGGACAACAATCACTAATTGTGTTGTTGCTCTGCCATACTTTCACACTCAAATTAACAAGGTAACTCTGCCAGACAGAAGATAATGGATTTCTCATTTGAGGTAGCAAATGCATTTGAGCAAACATCACATAGCCTTATGATAAACTTAATAGAATTTAGATTAACACAAGTTCTCCTCTCCAGTCCAGGACACACATTGCTTAATATAAACGCAGCCGTGTCTAATAGGAAATCTAAAGGAAAGGCCGAGTTTGGTCTTTCCTATTGTGCAACACAATATGCCTCCCAGATACCGTAGAGGGCCACGGTTATCTCACAACGGTTTAAGTGCAAGAGCGCGAGGAGGAAAATACCCATGCAAAGCTCTGCTTTCACACAACATGGATCTCTCACTAGAGACTGCCCACTGCTCCCTTTTAGATTTATGTTTGTGAGCTGCATTCTGCTCATTGGCAGAAAACTACACCATTGCTGGTAGGCCAAGGTCATCCAAACAGATCCCCTCTCTTCGGTGGTGACAGAGTGTGGCGAAACACACACACACACTCCTATAAATAGTCAGCAGGGAAAAAAAATCTTTCCACTCACGTTCAAGATGTCAAAGTACAGATGACAAAGACACCAACTCTGTTGAGGTTGGCAGAGGACAGACAAAAACATAGTGCATGTGTAGGTAATAGGCAGGCCTAAATAATCAAACTATAGTTAAGCAATAAGGCCCGAGGGGGTGTGGTATATGGCCAATATACCAAAGCTAAGGCAAGACACAGCCCTTAGCCGTGGTATATTGGCCATATATCTCAACCCCGCAGAGGTGCCTTATTTCTATTATAAACTGGTTACCAATGTAATTAGAGCTGTAAAAATAAATGTTTCGTCATACCCATGGTATACGGTCTCATATACCACAACTTTCAGCAAAAATCAGCATTCAGGGCTCGAACTACCCAGTTTATAATACAAATTAGATCATTTAGGGACAAAACAGCTAAAGTAGGCTATCCCCAGACAAAAAGCTTGCCTATTACAACAAAAGGACATATCCAATGGATTGAATAAGCTGAGAAGTAGCAGGGCAAATCTAATGGTATGGCTGACAGTACATTGGAACTGATAGGACAGACATTCACACTTGAGTCATGAGCACTGGACTGCAGAGAGCATTGCCTTTTACGCTACAGCAACGTGGGACAAAGAAATGTCTAAGCTATACAAAATCTCTCCCAACTTCAATAACTGTAATGACTAGCCTGTCGGCAAGGAATACACTTCAGAATGCTACTAGTGAGAAAAACATCTCCTGTAGTGAGAAGTCAGTTTTCTAAAATCAGTTAAGTTGAGACCTCAGAGTAACCCTACGCAGTCAAAGTCAAGTGTAGGCCCAATGCTGTTCATCATTAGACATCAACTGGTAAATGCACAACAATTTGCAAGACAAGACAATTACACTTGAGACTAGAGCATATCAAAGCTGCAGCATGTCAGTTTCCCGTGGTCTAAATGACCTAGTCTAGTGTGGTTAATGGGGTGAGCAAAGAGCATGTGTGTATTGTGTCTCAACTTCAAAGCTCTCCTATTCACTAATACCAACAAAACACACAAATAGCAACCACATCCCTAAATAACCCACCCAGCACTAGAAGCCCATCCGTCCTCATAGATTCACTATTCATTTATGAGGACATCGCTGACCTGGGGCTGGCTTTACAAAAGAGGGGGGCGGGGGTCTTGAGCACTAGTCATTTCAGACAAGACCAGAGACAAAGGACCGATGATCATTGTAGAAGCATTCAGCCTCCTGTCCTAGCATTCCATCAAATTGTTCCAGAGGGGCAATCTCAAGCAGTGAACCAGACAATGTCCAAGAAGAGTGTGCTTTGACAGCCTCCGTAACCCCTTTTAACACACATACACAGGCCATCAGACTGTTAAACAGCCATCACTAACACAATGAGGATGCTGTCTACATACAGACTTGAAGTCATTGGCCACTTCATTAAATGGACTACTAGTCACTTTAATAATGTTCACATATTTTGCATTACTCATCTCATATGTATAAACTGTATTTTATACCATCTATTGCATCTTGCCTAAGCCGCTGAGTCATTGCTCATCCATATATTCTTTTTCCATTACTTAGATTTGTGTATTAGAAAGTTGTGGAATTGTTAAGATTACTTGTTAGATATTGCTGCACTGTCAGAACTAGTGTCACAAGCATTTCACAACAACATCTGCTAACCATGTGTGTGACCCATAAGATTTGATTTGACACACACCAGTAGAATGCCACTTTGTCCCCTAGCCCCCTCTCATGAACGTTACAGTCCAGGACGTTGTAGCAGATGTTGGTGGTGGCCCCCTCCATGCACTTGATGTAGATCTCCCCCTTCGTCACGTCAAAGTTGTAGTCCATGAACTGGCCCGTGTGCTTCGACTTCCAGTAGAAGTCATTTGCAATGTCACCCCAGAACTCTGGAATAAGGAAACATAATGAAGGGCCATTATGATGACACATGACAGGTGGCTGATAGGGACAATCATCCTCCACCACCAGAAAACACACAAATGTCAGATTCATTTCCTGTGTCACATTTCCTTGACATGCTCACAGTTGTTGGAAAGCTTCAGAGTAAGATTTTCCCAAATGTCTAAACCATGTTACAGAAAAAAAGCAAACATGAAGCAAGACAAGTAGAGTTACATGCACACTAGCATAGATATGTGAAAGATATGCTGGCAAAATCTATACACTTGGGACAGAAGTAAAACAAGACCTACTGCTGGTATAAATCAAAGGTTTTGTTCATGCAATACTTTTATTTCCACAAGGCTTTGATACGCCACCCCAGCCATAGGCTGCTCGCTCTGCTACCACACCGCAAGTGGTACCGGAGTTCCAAGTCTACGTCCAAGAGGCTTCTACCTTCAAGCCATAAGACTCCTGAACATCTAATCAAATGGCTACCCAGAGTATTTACATTGCCGCGCCCCCTTTACGTTATTATATATGCATAGTCACTTTAATAACCCTACATACACATTACCTCGACTAACCCTGTATATAATCTCGCTATTGTTTTATTTTACTGCTGCTCTTTAACTACTTGTTACCTTTATTTCGTATTTGTATTTTTTTAAACTGCATTTTTGGTTTGAGGCTTGCAAGTATTTCGTTGTAAGGTCTACATCGCTTGTATTCGGCGCATGTGACTAATTCCATTTTATTTAAATGTGTTTGTAAATAAACCTACCATCTGGATGTTCAATAGATTTCAGGTAGAGTTCTTTGTACTTCTCAAAGTTGGGTACATGAGCATCCTTCTTTAAGTCTCCTCCTGCATGAAATACGTCCTCCTTCGGTGCTTTGTCTGGAATCATTTTGCCCTTCAGTCAGCTGGCTTGCGATCTATCCTAACTATCGAAATACGAGACAAAAGATGGAAAAACTGCGAAGAATGGTATTGACGATAAATTGCGCTATTTGCTCGTGCCCACTGCAGCTCAAACTACTACGTGCAATTTAAAAAAGCCTCCAGTGAGTCACCCTCTCACTACATGGTATTGAACAAAAACAATGGTACAACCAACTGGCATAGTTAATTCTGACTTCCTTGTTTAAGGATGCTTCTTTAGCCTCCTAGCTACTTTAGAAGTCGACTATCTCGATTAATGCATAGGAAAACAATACATTAACTAAAATAATAACTGTCAAACTAGCCAACGTTAACTTAACTGGTTGCGAATCTAAGCAATATTTCCAGGCAGTGGAAACCAAAAGAAACGAGATAGCAGCTAGCTAACTTTAGGGACATCAGCTATTCAAAGCGTTAGAAAATAGCTTAAAATATAAACCACTTCCTGCTATTCAAGAAGGTTAATAACTGCGTTTCCAGTTAGCTAGCTAACTTAGACCCACCGCTAGCTGGAGTTCAAATCCTTGTAAAAAAAAATATCTAGCTGCTATAACTATAAGGAAGTAAGTAGTAAACGATTGACTTGAGAGCGAGACGAGGCCGTTCTGTTTGAAGTGGTAGGTTGGACACCACTTGACTTGATAGCGCCTTCTTCCATTCAAATTAAGCAACATTAAATATTTTTCTGGAAAAATATCCGTTTTTCCTGAAGTGGAAGTGGTCTGCCCTTCGTCCAAATGTCTTTTGAAGGCAGAGACAACGCGAAGGAAGAGCGCATGAGGAATGACGGTAAACTGAACTCCGGTTGGCCCTAAAATGGGCGGAGCGGCAGCCAATCATATTTGAGGAGAACGATGACGATACCATTAAAGACGTTTGAAAGACCTCCACTTCCTCCAAAGCCAAAGGGTATTTTTATTGATACACTTTCATCTCATCAGGTGTGGGTATGTGTGCATATCACATTTTATTTGTCACATGCTTTGTAAACAACAGGTGGAGTTAAAGTGAAATGCTTACTTATTGGCCCCAACAATGTGTCTCCAGGGGTCAGTGTTTTGGGGTCATAAATAGGATGCCACTGGAGATAACTGATAGCCCTAAGTCCACTCGAAGGTTGTCACCACTGTGTAGTAGACAGTAAAACAGGTGCCAATTAAAACAATTTAATAACATGACAGTAATTACACAAATTGTGTATTGAAGCAGTTAATTCAGAAACAGGGAGAAATAACAGGTAAAACCAATGGACACTGCCACAATCACAGCTATTCAGTTCCCTAGGCGATGCTGCTGCCTCCCCTGGTCTGCTGTTTGGGAGCAATAGACTTCCTGCGCGCCCCTTTGTTCGAGCTGAAGCGTACATGAGCACCACGCTTGTTGTTCCTCTTCTGCTTGCCCAGCATGTCAGCCCCGTCCTGGGTCTTCTGCTGCTGCTCCTTCAGTAGCTCAGGTACTGGAGGCTGGATGATGGGCAGCAGGGATGTGCAGGGCATTGACTTGTACACCCGTAGCTGCAATGGACAATGAAGAATGTTAGAGTAGGAGCTGAATACACACAGAATTTGTATTTTTGTCTCCTATGAGGCTTGACATCTATGCTTGCTGTATATAATGTGACATTATGAGGTAAATCCTCCAGGGTTGGGGTCAATTCCAGTTTAATTAGAAATTAAATTGTTGAATTCACTAATGAAGTGGAGAATTAACATTGAATTCAATTCAAATGAACAATCTTCAAGTTATGGAATTTAAATTAGACTGCTTGAATTGGGAAAAACATTTAATCTTTGGAATTGAATATTTGTACATTTCCCAGTAATTTTAATTAATGACCTTAGTATTTTTTTAAATCACTGCAGGTGTTAAATCATTTCAACATGTTTTTATATATTTCCAGCTAGGCAGTCTGAACAGTGACATGATAAGCCTGAAAGCCTGAGGGAATTGAATTCATATTGGGATTTGTGGAATTGTCAGGGATATTGAATTGGGAATTTAATTATTTGAATTGAACCAACATTGGAATTGAGAGGAAATTAATTCTCTCTGAATTCAAAGACTGACCTGGAATTTTGAGTTAATTAAATGGAATTTACATGGAGAGCCCAGCTAGCACATTTGGTTTCTTGAAAGTTGTGGGAACGCACGTTTTTGGATTACCATTGTTTCAGGGAGCAAAGCCATACGTTTCCTAACCGGTGAAACTGAACGTTTTTTTAAACGTTCTGAGAATGGATGTTTTGCCTGTTCTGGGAACATTCATTTGTAGTTTGCAGGGAAGTCAAAACATTTTACTATGGTTCCCAGAATGTTTTCCTGAGAAGTTTTATAATTTCTGTTCTCAGAACATTAAGTTATTTGAAGATTTTTGAACAACTTAACTTTCGCTGAATGTTTCAGTAAGACTTAATAACACTGCTAACTTTGTTTGGTTTAACTGTTTTGAACTCCAAGCACAGATAGGACACAGAAATGAATTTGGTTATGCATTAATCATGCAAACACATTTATTTATTTATTGTGGCACGTGTCAGTGAGATTCAAACCTATGATCTCTTCTATATACCTGGAATTAGTCCACTGTGCCACCAGGATGGTGTTTTTAAAATTCATACAAAGCTGTTCATTTTAATCTACTCAAAACAGACCACATTTCAAAGGAAATAAGCACTCTTTAAGATGAGGCGTGGCAAATTAGTGGGCGCAGCAAACACACCTGAACACACTTAAGATGGAGGATAGAGTGTTTTGTTATTGCTGAGAATGGAATGCATGTTTTTAAATCGCATTCTTAGAATGTTATTTTTTTTGGAAAGTTCTTAATGTTTTGACAACATGACTCTAAATAGAACCACGAGGAAACCTGCAGAAAAAATGCTGAAGTACTGAAATTCCCACAGAAAATTGTTGTTTCTTAAATGTTCTCAGAACAATGAGAACATTACTTTAAAATAGAACCACAAGGAAACGTTATGCTGAAGCAAGCGGTACTGGAGCACCAAGTCTGGGACCAACAGGCTCCTGAATAGCTTCTACCCCCCAAGCCATAAGGTTGCTCAACAGTTAATCAAATGCTTCCCGGAATATTTGCATTGACCCCCTTTTTATTTGCACTGAATCTCTTGAATCTCTATGCAGACTCACTGGTCTCTACCCACATACTACACTGACACTCCAACACACACCCACCCACCCATGCACACATATTGACGCCACATGCACGCACATACTCTTTCACATATGCTGCTGTTACTCTGTTTATTATCAAACCTGATTGCCTACCCCTACCTACATGTCACAAGAGGTTGGTGGCATCTTAATTGGGGAGGACAGGCTCGTGGTAATGGCTGGAGCGGAATGGTATCAAATACATGGTTTCCATGTGTTGATAAGATTGCATTTACTGTATTACCTCTACCTCTTACCCCTTGCATATTGACTCGGTAGCGGTACTCCTTGAATATAGTCTCGTTGTTATTTTATTGTGTTACTATTTTTTAACTCTGAATTGTTGGGAAAGGGCACGTAAGTAAGCATTTCACAGTAAAGTCTACACCTGTTGCATTCGACGTAACAAATCAAGTTGTATTTGTTTTGAAGTACCAAAATTCCCACCTAAGAAACATATGGTTCTCAGAATGTGCTAGCTGGGTATCCTGCTCTATTCCCAGAATGCTGTGGGAAGGTTGTATGCAAAATAACCATAGGACAACCACACGCTCACCAAGCTCTGAGAAACATATGGTTCTCAGAACGTTAAGTGACCGCTGGGAGGTCATTGAATTTGTGGAATTTACCCCAACCCTAATAGTCTCATGCGGAGGAACAAGGAGATGGTCATGGTAAAAATGGGAAGCACCCACCTGCTCTCGGCTGCTAAAGGACACCTGGAGGTCCGGGGGACAGGAGGGCAGGTGGTGCCTCACTTTCTGCTTGTAGGCAAGCCCCAGGATGGCACTCGTCTGCAGGGGAAATACAACAAGTAATGCTCTCTCACACCTAAACCCAACCACACTTTACAGTGCTATATAACATTCAAATTCAAATTGATTCATTTGAACAATATAACCACAAAGATTTGAAAGTAAGATTGTGGAACTAACAATTCAATGTGATATGGTTGGCCATATATATGGAGCACCTATGTATCCCCACTATCCAGTACCCCGTTGTCATCCTCCTGCCGCTCACCTGTTTGCCCTTCTCTTGCCAGTGCTGCCAGGTCTCCTCGATCTGGTCGTTGCTGTACTGGGCGATGCGTGGGTCGGCTGGCACCAGCTCCTGCAGGTCAGAGGCAGTGCTGGCCATGGCTGTATGCCGGAGCTTCTGCTGGGTCAGTGTCTCCAGGATACGTTTGGCACAGCTGTTTAGTTTTTTGGGCTCAGTTCAGTAAATCTTTATCGTCACAGGTGGGCAATGTGTGCAGCATTAGAAATGTAAAACCATAGAGCCACAACACACAATATAAGAAATAGGAAAAGCGTGTAGGCTTACTGTATAATAGGACATGTTTAAGTAAAAAAACAATGGCTCAGCAATGCACTCACAACAGAGGAGTCACAGTGAGACCAAAAACTCCCAGGTTGCACTTTGCCCTTTGGGGTTTGAGACTCACTTCCAGTGGGGTTGTGTTCCCTGGTTGAGCACTTTGAGGGTCTGGCAGGAGCCAACCCTCCTCAGGTCCACTGGCAGTTCCCAGGGGAAGGCATGGTGGTCTCCAACACGCCACTGGGCCTGGCCAAACGTGCCTGAAGAAAATACTTCTAGTTAGCGTGACATTACCTCTACCCTAGCCTCCAACCAGCCATGCGCATCTATCCTCTATTATGACTGATAGCTCAAACATTGTATTGTGATTATATTTGACTGTACAGATGTGATTCAATAAATAAATAAAAAATAAAAAAAGACTGATAGCAAGACCCCCACAGTCCTAAAAGCATTTCACTGTTACGGAGCAAGCATGTGTCAAATAAAACTTGATTTGAAATGATATCATTTTCATCTAGGTGCTTTTGAAACAAGATCACACAGGGCAGCAAGTACACTACTGGTTAAGAGCGTTGGGCCAGTAACCGAAAGGTTGCCGTGTCGAATCCCAGAGGCGACTAAGTTCAAAAAAACTTCTGATGTGCCCTTGAGCAAGGCACTTAACCCTAATTACTCCTGAAGTCGCTCTGGATAAGAGCTTCTGGTAAAATGTAAAAATGAGACCGCAACAGGCCCATATGAGAGCACCACACCTATGTAGCTGCCAGCGATGGTCCACAGTCGCACATTACAATCCAGGCTGGCGGTGACAATGAGGCGGAAACGTTCCACATACTCCAGACTAACAATGCCCTTCAGGTGACCCCGCCAGGAGCTGAGGAGGGGCGGAGGGGTGAGGGAGACGCTCCAGCCATCCACCACCTGTCAAAGTGGAAACCGTGAAGAATTAATGAATAAATGAGACAGGGTTATAAACTCTACAATCCTCTTTGATTGGAATGAAATGGATAATGTGGTGAAAATAATATATCCATGTACACTGAGTGTATAAAATATTATGAACAAATGCTCTTTCCATGACAGTGTAGATGAAGAAGAGGAGACCGGTTAAAGAAGGATTTTTAAACCTTGAGACAAATTAAATATTGGATTGTGTATGTGTGCCATTCAGAGGGTGAATGGGCAAGACAAAATATTTAAGTGCCTTTATGGTAGTAGGTGCCATGTGCACTGGTTTGTGTCAAGAACTGCAACGTTGCTGGATTTTTCATGCTCAACAGTTTCCCATGTGTATCAAGAATGGTCCACCACCCAAAGGACATCCAGCCAACTTGACATAACTATGGGAAGCATTGGAGTAAACATGGGCCAACATCCCTGTGGAACACTTTTGACACCCTGTAGAGGGCAAAAGAGGGTGCAACTCAATATTAGGAAGGTGTTCTTAATGTTTTGTACACTCAGTGTATATTAATTAGTCAGTGAGAAAGCAACAATGGATTTGTTGCTATGTATTTTCAATATTTATTTCCCAGAAAGCCACTGAAATCAACATGTAAAATTTGTCTGAACAGGGTCGTGTGCGGTAGGCCCGAAGCAGAGAAAACGTTTTAAAATGGAGGATGTGCCACAGAAACTTGCGTAACACTGATATCGGTCTTCTGTTGCAAAACATTTCACTACAGTGTGCCATACAGAACATGACTGATTTTGTAACCATCTCCTCCTACTCTTACCCACCAAATTAGAATGGTTTATTAGAAATTAGAAAGGTTTATGACATGTTACTCTTGTATGTTCTCTCTCTATGCTGCACCTCGGTTCTCTTCTCCACCTTCATCCTGCGAGGCCCAGTCACCTTACAGTACCTGGGGATGAGGCTGGGCAGATGAACGGCCTTTTCCAGAGGGGCCATCCCCTCCCGCTCCCCTTGCATACAGAAGCAGTACCTCTCTATGTCCCACAGCTGTGGAGGGGGATAGAAAGTGTTAACTGTAAGTGGCTTCAGATAAGCGTCTGCTAGCAGCAAACAACCATATTCACATACAGTGGGGAGAACAAGTATTTGATACACTGCCGATTTTTGCAGGTTTTCGACTTACAAAGCATGTACAGGTCTGTAATTTTTATCGTAGGTACACTTCAACTTTGAGAGACGGAATCTAAAACAAAAATCCAGAAAATCACATTGTATGATTTTTAAGTAATTAATTAGCATTTTATTGCATGACATAAGTATTCGATCACCTACTAACCAGTAAGAATTCCAGCTCTCACAGACCTGTTAGTTTTTCTTTAAGAAGCCCTCCTGTTCTCCACTCATTACCTGTATTAACTGCACCTGTTTGAACTTGTTACCCGTATAAAAGACACCTGTCCACACACTCAATCAAACAGACTCTAACCTCTCCACAATGGTCAAGACCAGAGAGCTGTGTAAGGACATCAGGGATAAAATTGTAGACCTGCACAAGGCTGGGATGGGCTACAGGACAATAGGCAAGCAGCTTGGTGAGAAGGCAACAACTGTTGGCGCAATTATTAGCAAATTAAAGAAGTTCAAGATGACGGTCAATCACCCTCTGTCTGGGGCTCCATGCAAGATCTCACCTCGTGGGGCATCAATGATCATGAGGAAGGTGAGGGATCAGACCAGAACTACACAGCAGGACCTGGTCAATGACCTGAAGAGAGCTGGGACCACAGTCTCAAAGAAAACCATTAGTAACACACTACGCCGTCATGGATTTAATCAAATCAAATTTATTTATATAGCCCTTCGTACATCAGCTGATATCTCAAAGTGCTGTACAGAAACCCAGCCTAAAACCCCAAACAGCATATTAAAATCCTGCAGCGCATGCAAGGTCCCCGTGCTCAAGCCAGCGCATGTCCAGGCCCGTCTGAAGTTTGCCAATGACCATCTGGATGATCCAGAGGAGGAATGAGAGAAGGTCATGAGCTTTTTGGTCTAAACTCCACTCGCCGTGTTTGGAAAAAGAAGAAGGATGAGTACAACCCCAAGAACACCATCCCAACCGTGAAGCATGGAGGTGGAAACATCATTCTTTGGGGATGCTTTTCTGCAAAGGGGACAGGACGACTGCACCGTATTGAGGGAAGGATGGATGGGGCCATGTATCACGAGATCTTGGCCAACAACGTCCTTCCCTCAGTAAGAGCATTGAAGATGGGTCATGGCTGGGTCTTCCATCATGACAACGACCCGAAGCACACAGCCAGGGCAACTAAGGAGTGGCTCCGTAAGAAGCATCTCAAGGTCCTGGAGTGGCCTAGCCAGTCTCGAGACCTGAACCCAATAGAAAATCTTTGGAGGGAGCTGAAAGTCCGTATTGCCCAGCGACAGCCCCGAAACCTGAAGGATCTGGAGAAGGTCTGTATGGAGGAGTGGGACAAAATCCCTGCTGCAGTGTGTGCAGAACTGGTCATGAACTACAGGAAATGTATGATCTCTGTAATTGCAAACAAAGGTTTCTGTACCAAATATTAAGTTCTGCTATTCTGATGTATCAAATACTTATGTCATGCAATAAAATGCAAACAAATTACTTAAAAATCATACAAATGTGATTTTCTGGATTTTTGTTTTAGATTCCGTCTCTCACAGTTGAAGTGTACCTACGATAAAAAATTACAGACCTCTACATGCTTTGTAAGTAGGAAAACCTGCAAAATCGGCAGTGTATCAAAAACTTGTTCTCCCCACTGTATATCGTAATATTCTGATATGGGAACGTCTACGCTACTAATCCTCCATGATTCTTCCGACCAACCATGATGTAGCCGGTGCTGTCCCCAGTTAGCAGCATCTGGTCTTGCAGATCAGTAGACATGGTGCTGATGGCCGTGCCCTCGGAGTGGACCGCCCGGAATTTGCCCAGCAGCCCCCCCAGGTGGTGGATGGACCAGGCGTACACGTAGCCGTCAGCTGCACTGGTCAGCAGGATGGCTGTGTCAGGGCTCCGCTCCCTGGTTCCCAGGAAAAGAGCCTGAGGGAGTGAAGGAGGGGATTTGTGTGTGTTCAACCAATTTGTTGGTACTTGTTACATCATTGTGACCTGATCTGCTCTGATGTCGTGGGAATATTGCTCAGTGTCTGAGGGTGTCCAATGTTGCGTCCAGACTCCCACTGACTGGTCCATTAGCCCATACCTTCTCCACAGCCAGTCTGGGTTTCTCTAACTCTTTTGCACTGATCGGCTGAGGTTTGCCGCTCTTGTGCCGCTGCTTTGGTGACTTCTTCTGATGAGTTCTCTCATTTTCTTTCTCAGCGCCTGACTCCCCCTGGTGGGGTCAAACAAGGTCAAATGTCAACTAAGAGAGAAGCCAATGGGAGGGTTAGAAGAAGGGTTGAGGTCAATTCAGTTTTCAATTCAGGCAAATAATACATCCTCATTGAAAACACACACTTCATGAATGGACCTTAACCCTGGTCAGCAGTTATGGGTCAGAATGTCTCACCTGGATCATCTCAGGGGTGCTGCTGCAAGAGCTGTCCTTGTCCTCCTGAGGAGAAGGGGGATGAGGAGGGGGTGCACCGGGCCCCACTGAGACCCCCTGGCTGGACTGGGAGACTGTGGCCTCCCCTCTGTCCTCTGATGAATCTGTCCATTCGCTCTCATCAAATGAGCCCTTAGACTCTGATGCCTCAAATCTGTCAAAAGCTGACCTGTCAATCACCTGGAAGGCAGGATTGGGCAACAAAAACATGATAATTTAGCCTTCTAGGGTTTTCAAACTTTACTTGCCCAGGGACCCCCTGCCCAAGCAAACTGGCAACCCAGGGACCCCCATCATATGTTAGAAAAAAAAGAAAAAAAAACTTGCGTCTTGTAGCCTGGGGCTATGGAACCCTGACCTGTTCACCGGACGTACTACCTTGTCCCTGACCTGCTGTTTTCGACTCCCTCTCTCTACCACACCTGCTGTCTCTCACACTGAATGCTTGGCTATAAAAAACAACTGACATTTACTCCTGAGGTGCTGACCTGTTAAACCCTGTACAACCACTGTGATGATGATGATTATTATTATTATTATGATGATTATTATTATAATACCCGGCTGATCATCTATGAATGTTTGAACATCTTGTCCATGTACGGTTATAAATCTCCACCCGGCACAGCCAGAAGAGGACTGGCCACCCCTCAGAGCCTGGTCCCTCTCTAGGTTTCTGCCTTTCTAGGGAGTTTTTCGTAGCCAACGTGCTTCTACACCTGCATTGCTTGCTGTTTGGGGTTTTAGGCTGGGTTTCTGTACAGCACTTTGAGATATCAGCTGATGTAAAAAGGGCTTTATAAATACATTTGATTGATTATCAGGTGAATGATAATGGCAAGTAGAAGTAATCAACATTTTAAAATGAATAGAGTTTCATTATTTTGACCTCCACACACTTAATTGGAAGAGGAAGTGTAAACTCTAACATACCCTATTAGCTAGAAAGGTATCTTGGCAGCTAAGAAAATATTTTTGTTGGCATGTTAACTGTTTCTGTAGATTTTTATTAATTGTGCTAACGCCAGTTAGCATTGGCTCGTGAAACTACATATGACTTCATACTGGACACAGACATATAAATGGCATTATGTTGTAGCTAGCAATATTCATAAAATAACTTTTTCTCCAAATAATAAAACAAATATGATAAAAATTACGCTGACCCCCTGCAGTACCTCCTCGTACCCTAGTGGGCCATGGACCCCAGTTTGAAACCCCCTGTTCTAGGGGATTGGTCAAAAAGTAAGTATGATCACTATCCCCTCACCCGATTGGGCAGCAGAGGTCGCGAACTCTCGCAGGCGTTGAAGCGGCAGAAAGCCCGCCCCGAATCGATGTTCCATACGATGATGTCACCACTGTAGGAGGCGGTCACAAGCATCTTGTTGCCGTGGGCATGCATGGAGTAGATATCCTCGGCATGGTACTGGTTCCAGATACGGTACTCCATCTCCATATCCTCCTTCACATCCCTGGCAGCCATAGCAACAACCACACGCCATCAGAGGAGCCTTAAAAAGGTACACTCAGAAATACAACATCATCCGGCATGAAGTTGTTCCGCAGTGTATGATGTCGTCACATTGCTCAGTATACATTTAACCCTGCAGACTTTAATGGCACATGGTGTGGATGGGAGGTGTACTCACAAGTACCACATGACCCTTTTGCTCCAGCCGGACACATATATCCTTTGGTTGATGTAAATGACCCCAGTCACCTGGAAAAAAAGCAGGGTCAGATGTTCTTATCCCCCTATTGGATAAGGCTGAACGAAGGTAGGCTAGCTACTGATCCCTGATCTGTAGTTAGGCTTAACTTCTACCTCGTTATCGTTCAGTATGGGGAGTGTAGCTAGCAGCGCTCCGTTGTTGAAGTTCCAAAGGCGCAGGCTACCATCCTTGGACCCCGTGATGAGGCGGCGCTTGGGCCCGTCAAACGTCATGGCCGTCACCTCCACCGCCTTCTCCGGAGATGTCTGGAATTGCATGATCTTCTCCCCAGTCAGGATTTCCCACACGCTCACCACGCCGTTATGACAGCCACTCACTACCTGGAACAGAGAGAAGGCAGGCACCTTGGGGTTCAAATGGGACAGAACATTGTTCTTTCATTCATCTCTTAATGAATGAGTTATTTGTTCATTCATCCAGCCAACTGGTGTTTTAGAGTATACCCAACAACTCACCTGTTTGAAGTTGGTGTTATAGAGAGCTGTACACAGGGGCTGCTCATGTGATGTCTGCAGCTTGTGAACAGTATCCACATCATCCACCACTCCATGTAGAACCCCTATCTGCACAAAGATTGCTGTTATAATAGGGGGAAAAAAGCATAGCTGTTGATGCTAGAGTAGCTGTAACATATTTGTGAGACGATAATCTTCCTAGGGCCTTGATTACGTCAATCAGTCCCCTTTTATGTGTCCTACAGTATGTGAATGAACAAGGTGGGGAGCATACCAGAAAGGTGGCCAGCACTAGGGTGTTG
Organism: Oncorhynchus mykiss; assembly: GCF_013265735.2. Classification (NCBI taxonomy): domain Eukaryota; kingdom Metazoa; phylum Chordata; class Actinopteri; order Salmoniformes; family Salmonidae; genus Oncorhynchus; species Oncorhynchus mykiss. The sequence goes on along the minus strand of NC_048580.1, from coordinate 54,088,206 downwards.
GTGTCTCTGTTGTAGTGGACACTTGAGATAGGGAAGCGACTCATGGTCACATTCCTGGAGTGGATGTTCTGGAGACAGGCACAGTCCTGCAGGTCCCACACACGCACATTCTGAAACCAAGAGAGACACAGACAGAGAATAGGAAAGAAAACAGTGTGATCATGTGCGTGAAATCTAGCAGTGCTTCTCTTACATTCATGGCAATTCTTGCTCATCACATTTCTCATAACATGATTTCAAGTAATCCTGATCACCGAGTAACCAGAGACCGTAGATCAGGTTTGTCCCCAGACAGACCTTGTCCTTGGAGATGCTGATGATCTTGTTGTCACTGCTGTTGACCATGATGTGTGTGATGGCTGTGGAGTGGCCCTTCATCTGAGAGGTGGCACAGTTGTTCACGTACGGGTTCCATATCCTCACAATGCGGTCAAAGCCTCCAGTCACTATAACAGGGATTCAAATTCAAAACACAACCCTTCTTTTAACTTTGAAATTCATTTATCTACACAAAGTGATTTGACAGTAAAAAAATGTAAGAAACAAAATGCAGGTGGTGAAAAAAAGACACAAAAAAAGATATTTTTGCACAAACATAACCCAAATTACTAATTGCCTTATTATTAGACTTTAGTGAAGGAGGATTCATCCTAATCAATCTCTTACCCAGAATGTTAAACTCGGGAGAGTAGTCAAAGCAGAGGATTCCCTTCCTCAGCTGAAAGAATGAGTTGCTATGATGGAGAAAGCAGTCACTTTTGGAAACAAATTGTATTCCTAAACATTTAGTACTTTTGTGAAAATGAGCAAAATGCTACTGTAACAATCAGGGCTCTTATTCAGTGTCTTGAAAGTATTACTTTTAAAGGGCAGCTGATCCTAGATCAGTACTCAAAAACGCTTTGTGAATATGGGCCCTGTTCCTCTGTACGGTCGACAGAGATACAGATACGTGTGAGTGGAATAAGGTAGAAGAGAGAGTTCCTGGACCACTATGTAGGAGCATGCACTGTGTGCCGGGCAGGGGGAACGTACTGTATTTTAGCCTTCTGAGAGTGGGGCACAGTGGTGAGAACCATGGAAGTTTGGTCAGATGCACAGCAGGTGGCGACAGCGTTTAACTCCGGTAGAAAGCGGATCTGATGGCACCAGTTATTGTGCAGGGCCTGGGGGGGGCACAGAGGCATGAAAAGTAGAGATACAGTAATGGTGTGAAAAAGGCGAGATCCTGATCAAATAAGAGACCAACGTAATAAATAGGTAATAGAGTAGTGTAATAAGGGCTGCTGAGAGGGAAGTGGAGGCACATGTGGTCAAATGGAAGTGTGGTCTACTATCAGTCCATCTTCCGGCCCAGGCTCCCCCCTGACAAGCAGACTATCATCTTCTACCTGATTAGTATGTATTAGTCAGTGATATGTCCCCAGGGTCACAGATGGGTAAATAGGACAGTCCCTTTGTGACAGACTGATCCATCACAGAGGTAGAGACACTCTCTCCATAACCCCATCCCCATCTCTCACAATGCTGTTGTCATCCCTTTATTTTTCCTTCCTCTCCAACAGACACAAAACTGTGTTGACTATTATAAAAATAGAGACCTTATCATTAACGTTATTTTCATCAAATCCTTTACATCTCTGCAAAACTCTGGAGCAGGAGAGAGGGTTACCGTCCACCCAAATCTTCATTCCAGTCCTAAAGATCTACTGGTGGGTGGACATTCATTCAAAAGCCTACAGTAACAGACCCCAATTCAGCATAATTGTAAGTGAAGTGAAGACCTTAATTAGTTAAATATTTGAATCAAGTGTTACTGCTGGGCTATAACAAAACCATGTACAGATTCCTGCTCTTAGACTGACCAGAATAATTGCCTTTGTAGAGCAACGTACCACTTTGAAACACAGGAAATACTTGGAGGTATTCTTCAACAGAGCTGGGACCGGGATGCGGCAATTCCCCCCTGAGACAGAGAGAGAGAGGGTAACCATCCACCCAACTAGCTGAGAACCATCATAAGGTGAAGAGAAAGGGTTGAATTATGTACAGTGAAGGGTGCATCAGGACAGGGAGGGTTAGTACCAGACTTAAAGGCCCCGCTGTTGAACAGTCCATACTGGAGCACATCACTGGAGATGAAGACAGACACATAACCCTCAATGTCCCCTATCGAAAACACTGCTTTGGTTCCATCTGACCTGGACAGACATATAGACAGACACAGACAGTGTGGGAAATTAGCCTTACACAACAAAATGCACCAATAACAGATCCTCCCTTTGACTGACCTGATGTTTTATCTAAATGTGTGATGCCCTATAGCCAATGTCACACCAGTAATTGAAAGTCCTAGCCAATGCCCTATCAGCAGTGGTGTAAAATACTTACAAGTACTACTTCAGTCGTTTTTTGGGGTATCTGTACTTTTTACTCCATACATTTTCCTTGACACCCAACAGTACTCGTTACATTTAGAAATGCTTAGCAGGACAGGAAAATGGTCCGAATCATACACATCAAGAGAACATCCATGGTCATCCCTACTGTATTTTATCTGTCAGACTCCCTAACCACATACTTAAGTATATTTAAAACCAAAAACTTTTAGGACTTTTACTCAAGTAGTATTTTACTGGGTGACTTTCACTTGAGTCATTTTTTATTTAAGGTATCTTTACTTTTACTCAAGTATGACAATTAGGTACTTCTCCACCACTGCCTATCAGTAATCTAAAAACATATCCATTGCCCTATCAGTAATATAAGTTGCTAGGACTAGCTAGTGTCCGGAAATCCAATGCACTTGCCAATGCCCTACCAGTAATCCATGACAACCACGTAGCCCTCCAGTCCAGTCAGAGAGAATACAATGTCACACTTGCTGGCGCTGATGTCATAAAACTCTAACACACAGACAGGCATAATACACAGAGAAACACATTAAATAATGTCTAAAGCTATACAAAGTGAAAGTAAGGGATGTTAAATTGCTACTACCGAATCTGTTCTGATGTGGTTCATGGTTTTGTTCAGGGTTAATTACAATTCTTACAGACACACACCCTCGCATGCACTTTCTGCAGGCTCCACACATGCATACACACCAACGTCTCGTCCGGTGGAGGCGATGGCCAGGAGGTTAAGGTTGCTCAAGCAGATCATGTCGGTTACCCAGATCTGTTGGATGGAGGTGGAGGGGGGGGCTCGTTTCAGCTGGTCCAACTGATAGAGGACAGATAGAGAAGGACGGTCAAAAGTCAGTAGACCACTACAACCACACATACACTCCCGTCCAAAATGTTTGGGTCACTTAGATATGTCTTTGTTTTTTTTGTACAGATGAACATGGTACCTTCAGGTGTTCGGAAAATGCTCCCAAGGATGAACCAGACTTGGAGGTCTAGAATTATATATTTTTTCTACAATCTTGGCTGATTTCTTTTGATTTTCCCATGATGTCAAGCAAAGAGGCACTAAGTTTGAAGGTAGGCCTTGACATTTATCCACAGGTACACCTCCAATTCAGAAGCTTCTAAAGCCACGACATGATTTACTGGGAATTTTCAAGCTGTTTAAAGGCAGTCAACTTAGAGTATGTAAACCTCTGACCCACTGGAATTGTGATACAGTGAATTATAAGTGAAATAATCTGTCTGTAAACAATTGTTGGAAAAATGACTTGTGTCATGCACAAAGTAGATGTCCTAACCGACTTGCCAAAACTATAGTTTGTTAACAAGAAATTTGTGAAGTGGTTCAAAAACGATTTATATATATATATATATATATATATATATATATATATATATATATATATATATATTTATATATTTATATATATATATATATTTATATATTTATATATATATATATATATATATATATATATATATTTATATATATATATATATTTATATATTTATATATATATATATATATATATATATATATATATATATATATATATATATATATATATATATATATATATATATATATATATATATATATATATATATATATATATATATATAAGCGATAATGTTGATGTTTCAACTAAAAGGGATGATGGCCCATGTTGACTCCCACAGTTGTGTCAAGTTGGCTAGATGTCTTTTGGGTGTTGGGCCAATTCTTGCAGCATTGCAATTCTTGACACAATCCAGTGCACACGGCACCTACTACCATAAAGGCACTTAAATAGAAGTCTTGCCCATTCACCCTCTGAATGGCACACATACACAATCCATGTCTCAATTGTCTCAAGGCTTAAAAATCCTTCTTTAACCAGTCTCCTCCCCTTCCTCTACACTGACTGAAGTGTATTTAACAGGTGACATCAATAAGGGATCATAGCATTCACCTGGTCAGTATGTCATGGAAAGAGCAGCTGTTCTTAATATTTTGTATACTCCGTGTATACTGTGTATAGACCACTAATCCCATGTAATAAGGTTTAATTAAGTAAGACACCTGCTTGGTACATAGGTCTTCTGGATCACATTACAGAGATAGCATACCATGCAAGATTCAGAGGGTTTAGATATATTGAGATGTTGGTAATCTTGGTCAGCCTTTACAGAAGCAGTGGTTTTAACAGATCCATGGAGAGACGAGGCAATCCGCCTACGGTGTCCTCAGTGGCCCGCCCAATCAGACGGGTGATGTGTGGCACCACCTGTCCCAGTGGAGCTGAACTATGCCGGCCTGATTTATTGCCATGGCAGATGTCTACTTTATATCCATGGATGAGTCATTGTGGCCAACTTTAAAATAGACTAGGTGGTGACAGGACATCCATCCTTCTCTATGGAAGAGCAGCATTGACTCAATTCAGGTTTTTTCATCCTACCATGCAATGCACTGAATTCCTCTCTCCTCAGTCTAACCTCTGAAGGGAAGTACTCTGGTGTTTTAAGTGTGAACACACAAAGATGCACTTGTACACACACAGTGGCGTGCACACACAGACACACTCACGTTGACAGTGCGTGTCAGTTTGAACCTCTCGCTCCAGTAGTTGAGGATGCCATCTCGGCTGACAGACAGGTAGCGTCCCAGCTGGGCGCGGGTTTTGGGCACGGCCCTGCCCTGCCCCCCGTTCTTCTCTGCCTGGGGGGTCTGGAAGGGGTAGAACTGCAGCCGAACGATGGGCTCACAGTGGGCACTGTAGAGAACCAGACAGAAACCACACAGACCTCACAAACCACCAAGACATCAGTCAAAGAACAAAACCTGTGTGGATTATTGGACATTTAGGATTCAGAGTATTTTGTTTGTCAAATATATGAGAAAAAAAGCGGCAAGCTGCAATATTTCTGAAGACCTGTTCTCCAACGATTCCATTAAATGACATTATCTTAGCCGTTCTCTGGTGATATTTATAGACTGCCTATATCCATGTCTCCTACAGTCAAAAATAGACCCCAGGGGGACTGGATGCCAGTGATCTCAGATAGACACACCATGAGTAAGGAGAGTAGCAGTGCTGTGTCATCCACGGACATGAGTTATCATGAGTCACTGACACAGACAGGGGGATGCATGCATGGCCACACCAGACACACACAACCCCGTACAGACAGAGAATAGGAAAGAAGGCATACACTTGATAGAACAGAAGAATGCAAAGGGCGTGGGTGTAAAGAGTGGGGGTTAGAAAGTATGGGAGATTCATGGCAAAAATCCTTGGACCCTTTGAATAATTTACATGTGAAACTACAAAAGGCACTGTTATATGCAAATAATCTCTTTCACCCTCTCCACACACATACAACTGGGGAGTAGTTGTCCTAGCCAACGATAATGGGAACCATCCATGTCTATCGGAGAGCCATCACTCGTCTCACATACAGCAGTAGCATCCCATCCTTCTCCGGTCTCCCAGGCATGGCACCGTACCATGACAACACACCTAACCCAGGGTCGAATTAATGGACTGAAACACAGAGGGACTGCTTGGACTTTTCCAATAAGAAACGCTTGTTTTTGTTTTCCATTGCAAAACGTTTTGCAACGGTGTGCTGTAATGAATAGGATCCAAATGAGAGAGCACTTACACAGGGACGATCTTTAGAGGTTTAGGGAAGTAGAGGGGACGGTTCTGCTTCTGTAGGGAGTCCTTCTCCCTGTACTCCAGCAGCATGTAGTTTAGATACTCATCCTACAGGCAGACAGGCACACATGAGCTACTGTATGTCCAAAGGCGAATAAGAAATGACACCCTATTCCCCACATGTGTGCTAGAGAGTAGGGAATAGTGTGTCATTTTGGATGCATGAAAAAGAAAGTCGCACTCTAGGAGCTCAGAAGCAAAATTATTTTACAACCAATGTTCCAACATCCAAGCTATCTTCATCAGAGTATAATGACAAACACTGCAGATCACTAGTTTATATAGTTTGAAAGGACACACACATACCGGTGTCCATAATCAAAGCTAGCTGTGGCTTGATTTCATTGGTTAATTTACAGATGTCAATAGACCTAAGTCATGAATGGATAACATGTGATCATAAATACAATTTGGCTACATACGCCTACAAACACTTATAATGATAGCAAAAACACAATAGCTTCAGATCAAACTCTACGTTGAATGTGCAGCTCTGCTTTTCTTTTTCAAGTGTTCTACTCTGCTAGCCAGCACCTCTTCTAAGCAGGTGTGCATTTCTGGGCCTTCATTTTGGGTGCAGCCATTAAGTATGTGGAGAAAGGTGGAATTTTTAAAATATTGCTCACTACTTGTGAGCATAGAGGTTTGCCAAAAAGTCTAATGATCCATGGGTTTCATGAGAAAGCTGCCTGCCTGTGGATGTATTCATATAGGGAGTAAAAGTAGTAAAAACATCAGTGAGGAATGACGAATCATATCCAACTCCATTTGAAACTAAAACAATGAGATCATGTGTTATTCAAATAAGTCCTTTCTCCCTCTGGAGTGGATGTTGCATTCCAGTCTTTCTAGTAGGAGTCTGGCCTGGATCAGTGTGTGTGTGTGCGGGGGGGGGGGGGGGGTATTCACTCTTCAGGCATTTAGATAAGAGACTCCCACCACAGTCACCCTCTGTGCCTCAGCACACAGACATCCCTGGTCTGGCCCTCTGTCTAGTAACAGGCGAGGGATCATCGTAAATAATGGTTTGGGGTGGCAGCTAGGGGTTTGAGGCAGAGGGGGCTCACTGTGAGAGACGAGTGGCACTCTTTGGGACATACCCACCGGAGCATGTAAAAAGCCTGAGGAATGATGAAATTTGACTCTTTTTATCCCCCTAGTCCCAATTTCGCCCTGCCGTGTACCCATTAACCCATACCCTGAGAAATATAAAACGCCTTTGTTTACAGTCCTGAAAACTACCAGCTTGGCCAGACAGACACCCACCCAGTCCACACCGCCGTCACAGTTGGTGTCCACCTTCATGAAGATAATGTCCACATCTTCATCATCAATGTCACCCATGATCTTCTTGATTGCCTCACGAAACTCTTCCATATCCAATCCTTTCAGCGAGGGAGAGAGAAAGAGAGGAGAAAAGAGGGTCATTAGGATAATAGTGTTGAACCATGGTTGTACAGTGGGGCAAAAAAGTATTTAGTCAGCAACCAATTGTGCAAGATCTCCCACTTAAAAAGATGAGAGGCCTGTAATTTTCATCATAGGTACACTTCAACTATGACAGACAAAATGAGAGAAAAAATCCAGAAAATCACATTGTAGGATTTTTAATGAATTTATTTGCAAATTATGGTGGAAAAAAAGTATTTGGTCAATAACAAAAGTTTCTCTCAATACTTTGTTATCCTTTTGCGTGTAGGGGGCAGTATTTTCGTTTTTGGCAACAAAAAAAAACATACCCATTTGAAACTGCCTATTTCTCAGCTCCAGAAACTAGAATATGCATATAATTGTCAGATTAGGATAGAAAACACTCTAAAGTTTCCAAAATTGTAAAAATATTGTCGGTGAGTATAACAGAACTGATATTGCAGGCGAAATCCTGAGGAAAATCTAATCAGGAAGTGCCTCTTATTTTGAAACCTCTGTGTTCCTATGCATGCCTATCCTTCATTTAAAGGGATATCAACCAGATCTTTTTCTATGGCTTCCCTAAGGTGTCAACAGTCTTTAGACATAGTTTCAGGCTTTTATTTTGAAAAATGAGCGTGAAGGATCACATTGCGTAAGTGGATAGGTGGGGGCTCTCAGAGTGAGTTTTGCGCAACTAAGTAAAGCTGCCATTGTTTCTCCCGCTGTTATTGAAAAAGCTACACACTCGGTTGAAGTATTATCGAATATATATTTTTAAAACAACTTGAGGATTGATTATTAAAAACATTTGACATGTTTCTGTGGACATTATTTGGAATATACGTCTCAGCATTCTTTGTCCTCCAAACACGACGAGTTGAGTTTTTACCAAAAAGTTATATTTTGGTTTCATCTGACCATATGACATTCTCCCAATCTTCTTCTGGATCATCCAAATGCTCTCTAGCAAACAGACGGGCCTGGACATGTACTGGCTTAAGCAGGGGGACACGTCTGGCACTGCAGGATTTGAGTCCATGGCGGCGTAGTGTGTTACTGATGGTAGGCTTTGTTACTTTGGTCCCAGCTCTCTGCAGGTCATTCACTAGGTCCCCCCGTGTGGTTCTGGGATTTTTGCTCACCGTTCTTGTGATCATTTTGACCCCACGGGGTGAGATCTTGTGTGCAGCCCCAGATCGAGGGAGATTATCAGTGGTCTTGTATGTCTTCCATTTTCTAATAATTGCTCCCACAGTTGATTTCTTCAGTCTTCCCAGCCTGGTGCAGGTCTACAATTTTGTTTCTGGTGTCCTTTGACAGCTCTTTGGTCTTGGCCATAGTGGAGTTTGGAGTGTGATTGTTTGAGGTTGTGGACAGGTGTCTTTTATACTGATAACAAGTTCAAACAGGTGCCATTAATACAGGTAACGAGTGGAGGACAGAGGAGCCTCTTAAAGAAGAAGTTACAGGTCTGTGAGAGCCAGAAATCTTGCTTGTTTGTAGGTGACCAAATACTTATTTTCCACCATAATTTGCAAATAAATTCATTAAAAATCCTACAATGTGATTTTCTGGATTTTTTCTCTCTCATTTTGTCTGTCATAGTTGAAGTGTACATATGATGAAAATTACAGGCCTCTCTCATCTTTTTAAGTGGGAGAACTTGCACAATTGGTGGCTGACTAAATACTTTTTTGCCCCACTGTATTTCTGATCATGCCACAACGTATCTTCAGACGGTGTTGAAAATGAGCACAGCGATGGCACTGCTATAGTCAAGAGGCTTTCATGAGGAGTGAGGCATCAGAACGGTACCCTTGTCTCCAGGTTAATTTCTACCGCATATAGACAGACGTCAAGCTAGTGGATTTCACTATCAGAACTGGATCAACAGGAGATGGGGTGTGGATGAGAGGTACGAAATCTATGTACCTCCCCCTCCGTCGGTGTCTGCTTCATGGAACATGGCCTCAATCCGTTGAAGGTGCTCCTCGTTGATCTGGTCCTCCACACGTCCCTGGTTCCTCTTCTCGCCCTCCTCTGGGGAGTTACTCTTTGTGCACCCGCTGCCAGCAGTCGGCTACACAAGGGACGGAATAGAAGGAATAACAGTACTTTTACATCTCTCACAACCAGACAATCAGACCAAGAAGAATAAAGTAGAAGGTTCTGTAATGCACAAGTGGTCTTTACACTATACCTGTGGTCCATTTTGTTTGTGCTTGTCTCCATCAGTAGGGGACCTGGAAGAAAAGTTATTTATGCAGACAATTGTGATAAACATTTACAAAATGTTGATCCTCAGTGTAAATGGCTAGACAGAAATCTTATCACTCAATGCACATACCAGGCCTCTGAAGATACCTTCATCATGTTGGTATTGCTGCCCTGGGGCGAAGTACTTCCCATGACTAACATTAGGCCATATGGTTGGTTTGTTGTTGTCTCAGGCTTTTCAACAATTGAGTTTCACTTCAATAATTGACATTCCAGAATAATGCACACTCTTTATGATGTCACAGCAATGGAATTCCAATCTGGCAAGTTGACCTGGAAATGTGAATTTCAAATTCTGAACTAGAACTGCTTGTTTTGTCAACTGAATAACAGACATTTTCCGTCATATATCACCTTTATATTAGAGCAACAAAAATGAACAGCCAACAGAAGGTGAAAAAAAAAACTTGAAATACTGTTTTATTGTTTGTAAGAAACTTGAGTCGGCTAACATGATTTAAGTAAATCAGAAAAAAATAAAATACATTTCCCGCTGAAATATATAAATGTAAACAAAAATCACAAAATAAATAAAATCACCAAAAAAAAACAGAGACAAACAAAAAAAAAGAGAGCAGAAGGTGGCACAAGGCCCACAGTGTACCAGAATGTCAACACAGATGTCACAGGGGAGATCTGATGCAACACCACTGATCTTTCACACCCCAAAAACACAAGAGCTGCAAGGGCTCCTTCCAATAACCACACCAATCATTCAGAAGATCTAGAAAATAATACAATCAGGGACCAATAGCTAACAGGGTTAAAGGTCAAGATTGGCACCAGGTTAGATTGAAACAGGCCATTGCGGGGTTCTGCCTTGTATATAAAATGCACTTCACCAAAACAATTTCCACCTTCCAGACTGACTACATTATAGATGTCTGCCAAATCTCAACTCCTGGATAAGTGTTTAATATCTGCAAACCACATATATAGCAAACTGATAGACTGTGCAGTCGATGACGTTGGTTGTAGACTGCTGGAACATGACCCGTGTTTAAGACCCAAATAGCCACAAAAATCTGCCACCAGGATAGTTTAGTCATCAAACAAGCCAAGTTCAAAAAAGACAATTATGTTTTTAAACGATCACTCAAAACAACATTTCTTGACTTAAGGTTAACAGTCATAATGATTATTTCTGTGTTTTAAAACATACACATTCATATCCCAATACATTTTGAAACACTGTTTTGGACATGGTATTCCCAAAAAGTAGACAAATTAAATTAGGGTTGTGGTCCTGAAGAACGTAACGAGGACCAAAACGTAATTGAAAAAAATAAATATTACAGCCAGGCATCACCATGCAAAAACTTTCCGAAATGCACGACATTCAAACTTCCTTCATTACCTAAAAAAGTCCCGTTTTAGTGCCAGAAAACTAAAGTACACTACAATGGTCAAATCTATGTGCAGCTCCCACGTGGGCTTCAAGCCAATTCATTACATATTCAGCATCAGAAAATCCCCTTCATAAAAAACTACATGCAAAGCTGATGCCCAGCCATCAGCACAACCAAAGGATGCTATAGATCACATTGTGGCATTACTGTTCAATTTATTATACATTATTTAACAGGCCTTGTAAGGAGGCAAGACTTTGGACTTGTCAGTTATGTACTTCTAATTAATCAGATAGGTCATTTCAGCCAACAGATGGGTGGCACGAGTTAGATTAAGTACACCAATAAGTTCAGAACACTTCAAATGAACCATCAATGATGTCCACATGGAAATTGGCCTGTCAGAGCATTGTATTAACTGGAAGACTGAACATCTATTTGCCAGATTCTCTAGACGTCCATTCAGAGCAGCAGAAAGAAGAAAACAAGATCTGAAATGACAATTCTTTAAATTGAATTACAAACATTTGCCAAAAAGAGAGTACAAAGTCACATATGTAGGTTATGAAAGGTATATAAGAATAAGGCAAAGGTATTTATTATGATTTATTCTTAAATACCTTCCATAACCTACATATGTGACTTTGTACTCTTTTTGGCAAATGTTTGTAATTCATAAAACTTTTTTTTTTTTTTAATCTCTGATCTTCCAGTGCAGAGACTGGCAGTTGTATTTGTGCATCAGCATTTTGGGCCTAGAACCTGTCAATGGTGCAGTGGCTACATAATCAAAACAGATTAAAACGCAAGACAGGAGTTTAAAAAAATAAATGAACTTAAGAAAATGAACACTAGAGGTGCTAAATCAAGTTAAAACTCCATACCCTGCCAACTGAACAATTTTAGACAAGAGAAATTACAAAAAACAAAACAAAGTGGGTAATTTGGGATGTGCTTGGGACCAGAGAGTTTCTGGCATCCACAGTGCACATGCCTTCCAACATCCAAGAGACAAACACGCACAAAATATTCCACCATAAGCTTGTAGTTTAACATGTTTCTTCATAAATATCGTCAGGTTGTTATGAGCTGTCCCGAGAATTGCAGCCACACTAAGAGACGTTGACCTGAATCTTTGAGAAAAAAGTGCCACTTTCCTAGAATAAAAAGGATTGCACCGTTTAATAAAAATTGTAATCTCCAAACAGGAGGAGACCAAATGAAAGTAGACAACTCAACTAGGTTTGAGAGATATGAACAGTTGGTTACTAAAGCAGATAAAAATGTCCCACGATCACTACATTAACAAAGTGAATTTGCTCAGACCCAGAAAACAAAGACAGTGATAATTTAGAAAACAGATAAAACCAGAAAAATACTATGTACAAAAGTGAGTGCAGGTTCCAATGACCTTGTAACGCCAATTCCTGGAACAGACACAGAAATTGAGGGGAAAGACAAGCAAACAAAAAAATCTTAGACAGTTCACTCTTCTGGACCCCAATGGCTGCCTTCTAACAACATGATGCTGATACGGGCCAATGGGATGACCCAGAGAAGGGCTTTCAAAAGAGGTACTTCACACACACACTTACTTATTTCAACTTGATTTTACAGAAAACAAACATTTGATATACAGTCCACTCGGAGATCACGAACGCATAACATGATACATTTTTTGGAGTGGGTGTTGTACGTAGGGAGAGGATAGAGATGTTGTAGCTGATTGAAGGAGTTTGGTGGGTTGAGGGGTTGTATTAAAAGCTGCATGATCCAGTCTTGAACGTTAGAATTCCTCCTGGTCCTCTGACTCAGCGTCCGGTATGACAAAGCCCTCCTGAGATCACAGAGGGATGAAGAGGAAGATATCAGGTTAGATATTAAATTGAGATCGACGTCTGACCTGGGCCAAATACACTACACAGCCAAAAGTATGTGGACATCCCTTCATATTAGTGGATTTGGCTATTCCAGCCACACACTTTGCTGACAAGCACAGAGCCATGCAACGTTCATAGACAAACAGTAGAACGGCCCGTACTCAAGAGCTAAGTGACGTTAAACATGGCACCGCCATAGGATTCCACCTTTCCAACAAGTCAGTTCATCAAATTTCTGCCCTGCTAGAGCTGCCCCAGTCGACCTTAAGTGCTGTTTTTGGTGAACTGGAACCGTCTAGAATCAACATCGGCTCAGCCGCGAAGTGGTAGGCCACACAAGCTCACAGAACGGGACCGCCAAGTGCTGAAGCACGTAATAAAAAAAAATTTGAAAGTCACCTGTCCTCGGTTGCAACACTCACTACAGAGTTCCAACCTGCCTCTGGAAGCAATGTCAGCACAATAACTTTTGTCGGGAGATTCATTAAATGGGTTTCCATGTAAAGGGAAATCCTAACGCTACGCCAGTCAGACGATTCTGTGCTTCCAACTTTGTGGCAACAGTTCGGGGAAGGCCCTTTCCTGTTTCAGCATGACAATGCCCCTGTGCAAGGTTTGCCGAGATCAGTGTGGAAGAACTTGACTGGCTCCACAGAGACCTGACCTCAACTCCATCAAACACATTTGGGATGAATTGGAATGTCCTCTCTCATTAATACTCTTGTGGCTGAATAGAAGCAAGTCGCTGGTGCGTGATGAGACAAGGACATCCCTACCGGCCAAGCCCTCCCTAACCCGGACGACGCTAGGCCAATTGTGCGTCGCCCCATGGACCTCCCGGTTGCGGCCGGTTACGACAGAGCCTGGGTGCGAACCCAGAGTCTCTGATGGCACAGCTGGCGCTGCAGTACAGCGCCCTTAACCACTGCGCCACCCGGGAGGCCCTGTAGTGTACTTTTCAAACACTTGAGTGGCATTTAATTTGGTTTGCCTGGTATAGAAGGCACCAATGGAATAGTCCCAAAAGTGCAAAGTAAGCTAAATCAAGCACACTAGTGTTTGGGCATTTATTAGACGCAGTTCTGATCTAAGCACGCATGAATTTCAAACAGAATGAACCAATCATGCGTCGCCTGGGAAGGAAACTGCACAAGCTGTATGAGCATGCTTTAGCATTCCGTTTGAGCTACATACATGCCATTCCACAAACTGAATTTTAAGAAGGCATCAGCAGTTGTTTGAACCAAAACACATGGGCTCAAACCTAAAAAAGCTGAAGTGACCCGGCGAGGCTGTGTGTAATGTTGACTAAACTCACATCTGTGGCGTAGAGTATATCCACGATCCTCTGCAGTGTGGGATCACCCTCTCCTTCCTTTTCTTGGCAGATGAGCTCAATGTTCCTCAGTTTGCCGAAATAAAAGTCCCTCTCCTTCTCCATGTCCTGGATGGTGGACTTTAGTATATTTACCTGGGAAGAGGGAGGTGGGAAACAGATGATATAACCTGTATCTCTGAACTTTGGCAAGAGCTTCAGTCAAACCAATTGTTATCATTTCTAATAAGACATGGCACATGAATGGAAGGATGGATGACAGTACCTCCTGAATGAGTTCTGCCCGCTCCTCGTCACCTCCGCCAGCCCCTGGTCTCCGCGCCAAGCTGGGCGCCATTTTGGGTGCTACCTTGGCAACTGCTGCTCGCTGGGATGCTGATGGGAACAAGCAACCAGTCAGAAAAGAGATGGGGAGAGGTTGTTATTGACAAGCTCAGTAGATTTAAGTATGGAAAGACAAATCACCTCTAGACTGCTTACAGAAGCCATTTCTTGCTGCTAGTCAGTCTTTCTCCTACAATGTTTCCATTCTCCCCCCAAACTAAAAGCATTTTGATTTTGTTGCTTTCAATTGACAATTAGTTCAACAGGTCTCAAGATGTTGATTTTGGGGCCTTTGTGCCCCACCTAGAACCTTCTGTAGGGGAACCACTCCTAAAAAGTAATTCCACAGTGAATATTAAAAAAAAACATTGCACAGGCTCAGCTACTACTCTCACCAGCGTTGAGGATTTTCTTGGGCTTGTTGAGGGCCGACATGGCGGGGTATGGCATGGAGTCTTGGCCCTGGCGAGCCTCCACAGGGTCGTACTCTTTCCCATCATAGTTGGCATCAAAGAACTTCTTGAACCACTGCACAAACTCAAAGTTGTCCTGGAACTTGCTTTTTATCAACTTGTCAACAGGGATGATCTTGGAAAGAACAAAAGCACCAGGTAAGTGAATTCAACACCACAAAAAAGGGTTAAATAAACACTAGTGGATGTCCACATCATACACAGTTGATTTAGACTAAACATGCATCGCAGAGGTAGTGACTATCGTTAGAAATGCTGTCGGGATGTGGATATAACACACAGAGACTAGGAGACGAGGACTGTCCATTTCTAAGGGACTTTGTCATGACACTGAATTAGAGAAAATCTAAACTCTCGCTCTGAAGTGTTTTGCTCTCTGTCTCTCAAAGACAGGACAGCTCTTCACTGTAGCCGAATCCAACAAATACACCATCTAACTGCTGGATGAGAACCAATGACTAATAGAATGGAGATTGCATAGGATGCCAACAGTCCTGTCTCTGCAGGCACAGGAAAGTCAATATCAGTGAGCCACTGTAGAGAGGTCATGCTAGCTCAGCAGTAAACACAATTAGCAAGCAGTGGCAGAGCACAGCAGCTGACGACATTGGTACACACACAGACAAACCCACACTACGGGCAACTCAGATGTGTAAGTCCAACAACATGCCGTTGTAACATGATAACAATTCAACAAGCCAACACATGGTAAAGACAGAACGCAAAAGGATCAATAGATTAATATGCTTCGAAAGCAACCAGTTCAAATAGAGCTCTGGATGTAGACTAGAGCCTAGGACATGCTGAGAGGGAAAACGAAATATCCCACTTACTTTTTCGACACCCATTCTTTTGAAGCCAGCTTGCAAGATCTTATAGTTGTGAATGAATTCGTGCTCTAGTTTTGCAGCAAATTTGACTTTCTTCAAAGGCACACAGCCGGGGAAGAGCATGTCCATGAACTGGCAGTAGGCCGCACCTTGAGAGGACAGGCACACCAGGGGTCAACACAAATGCTAATGAACTATTCCTCTATGATGACATACTGACACTAAAGGAAAGTAGGATTAACCTTCAGGCTACATCAATTACAGGATTTACTTTCATTTTCCCTAACCATTACTTACACTTTATGAAGTAATGGAAGAACAAATGCAGTTGTGCCATCCATAACCCGCAAATTACCTGAACATAACAGCTCTATCTTAGTAAGGTTGATCTGTAACGATTCGTTGATCCAGGCAAGCATGTCATGACGACTCAAGTTATCACTACACACTGAGGTTGAGTAAACGTTCACAGCCATTTTCTGTTGAAGCACAAAAGGAGAAATGTTGATTTCAACTTCATGTCACGTTAGAAAAAGCACACAGGTGATTATTTTTGGGGGACATTTCTATGCAATATAATCATGTCAGAGATACAACAGGTTGGGGTTGGGGGGAAACCTACTACTGGTTCAGTGGGGACCATTCCTGAAACGAAGGGAAATGATCATGATCAGGAGAAGATGAGTTGAAGAAAGCTGCAGTCAGTTCTGTTAACCAAAGACAGAATCCCTTCTGAACACTGGCTAGCTAGCTAGGTAACTAACTAGGTAGTTTAGTTCAGTTGGACTAGCTTTCGTAACGTTGGGTAGTTAATGTAGACGTATTGGTGAGTGGAAATTACGAGGATAGAAGCAAGCATTGTCTTGCAGATGTGTAAACTACCCAAGTTAGGTAGCTAGAATATCCCTGAAATTACTATCAAATAAATGTGCCAACGTTAGTTAGTCATGAAGTCTGCTTGTAATGAAAGTTAGCTAGCTAACGTTTCTAAGTTACGTTAACTAGGTTGTCATTTTCAACCTAACAGCTAGCTTATCGAGCTAGTAAAGACAAAGTAATGTTAGATAGCTACGTTACATATTAATAGTGCGCAAACTATCTGTGGGTGGCTAACTAGCTGGTCTGGTAACATTTCCCCCCGCCCAACTCAGTCGTGTTAGCTAACTAAACCCCCATATACCAGAGATATGCATTCAATCGAACCCCGGCCTCTGCGCCCCATCCATTCCATTGGCTAACTAAATGCTAGCTAGTTAAATTACGTTTTCAATTGCAAATATTGCTGTATAAATGACTTACCCTGTTTTGGCGTAGGTGTTGCCAATATATTAATTCAAGAGACGTCAATGTTTACTGCTCTCAGTTCATTCGAGAAATCTACCCGCGAGGCGATATATTTAAATGCAACTGAGTGCGTTTGTTCTCAAGTCAAACGTCGTCAAGACGTAAAGTCTAGACGCATGCTGGAGCATGCTGATGCTGGTGGATATGGGAAGAGATGGATACCTGGGCCCAATGAGTGTCGAATTTAGTTATCGAAAGATGTCATGGATTATTTGCTACGTGTGGTTTATTTGATCAAATATACGTTTCGTAAAGCACAGTTAGGTTGTTGCGAGTGTACTGATATAAGTAGGACACGTGACATCACAGCAATTTTGAGAAAAATATCGGAGTTGTGCCTGATAACGCACTCGAATCTGCCCTCATTGGCAATAATGGTCTCACCTGTTATCGCCTCCTCCCAACTGTCTTCCATATTTCTTTGAATACATGTATTTTTATTGTTAGAGCGCCCAATTGAGTATCACACACACTAGCTGGTGGGCTAAGTCAGCAGAAGACATGGAAGCCCGATATCCTCCCATGAAGGGGAGAGGTAGGAATGAGCTGTCACACAGCCTTGGAGGGCAATTTTCGCGCTCTGACCCACAGGTCACAGTTGCCCTGTGGTCATAGCTAGGCTCACCTGAAATTATTGTAGCTCTCTACCCTTACTGTGTATACATTCTCCGGTTACTAATTATATTACTTAATTTGATGAATTAGTATATTGCTTAAGAAATATTTTATATTTATATTTTGTAACCCATTTACCATTTTGTAACCCATTCTTTAAGAAGGCCCTGGCAGCTACACCTTTCAGTGTGCCACCTTCACCGGCTTTTCTTACGGAGCTTCAGAGATGCTGGTCCGACCCACGGGCTCTCGCCCACCATAGCAAGGACAGTAGGACACTATCTGACATGCACGATGCAAAACAACATGGGCTGGACCATATGCCTAGGGTGGATGAATTTATAGCAGAGCTGATGCTCTCCTTAGATGAAGGATGATGGCCGCTGCCCCAGACCTCATTGCAGGGCCACAGATGAGCTACTGTCACGGGCCTCCAACACAGCACCCCGCATTGGGAACTCCCTCTCAGTGCTCATGTTGCACAGAACAGTATGCTCCAGCCAGACCACGCAGACCTGGACCTCTGCAACCTGAATGACGCATCTCTTCAAGCGTTTGCGTTCATGACCAGAGAGCTAGGCAGACTGATGTCCACCCTTGTTGTGACTCGTCACCAGGTCTGGCTCGCCCAAGTCCCAGTGTCCGATGACTCCAGAAGGGCACTGAGAAAGCTCCCAGTAGCTCTTCTGCAACAATTCTTCTGCCACAATTCCAGTTGAATGCATTGGTGAAGGTACGAATGTTCCAACAACTGATGGGCATGCTTGCTGGGTGACACCATTAGGCTTGTCTTTAAGGCCACTACACGTGTGGTTCAACGACCTTCACGTGGAGGAAGAGAGCCTACCTGATTACAGGTGTCCCTCTCGGATCATTTCCGGCAAGGCGGGAAGTAGTGATGACCAACGCTTCACTAGCAGGCTGGGGATCAGTGTGGCAACACAGGTCTGTATGGGGAGAGTGGTGCCCCTGCTGGAGGAAAGAGCACATCAACGTGCTAGAACTTCAGACAGTTTGCCTAGCCCTGATTCACTTTCTGCCGGTCCTCAAACACAAACATGTCATGATACGATCAGATAATACCTCAACAGTGTTCCACATCAACCATCTACCACATCTGGCCTCCCTACGAGCCTACCACATCTCTGAACGAGGTGGCAGACTTCTTGTCTTCACTCCCTGGGGGAGTGGAGACTTCACCCACAAGTAATGAAGATGATATGGCAGTGGTTTGAAACAGCACATTTGGACCTGTTCGCCTCAGAGCAAACACCCCACTGCTCCCTCTGGTTCTGTCTGTCAGAGATCAAGAACCCCTTGGGAATGGACGCCTTAGCCCACACATGGCCAGAGGGCCTACTGTATTTTTACATGACATAGGGTTGAGCGTTCTGACCTCACAATGGCCGTCAAGCACTTAAGGTAACTAGCTAAAGTTGGCTAGCTTGTGTGTGTTATCAATCAAATCAAATGTATTTATATAGCCCTTCGTACATCAGCTGATATCTCAAAGTGCTGTACAGAAACCCAGCCTAAAACCCCAAACAGCAAGCAATGCAGGTGTAGAAGCACGGTGGCTAGGAAAAACTCCCTAGAAAGGCCAAAACCTAGGAAGAAACCTAGAGAGGAACCAGGCTATGTGGTGTGGCCAGTCCTCTTCTGGCAGCCGGGTGGAGATTATAACAGAACATGGCCAAGATGTTCAAATGTTCATAAATGACCAGCATGGTCAAATAATAATAATCACAGGCAGAACAGTTGAAACTGGAGCAGCAGCACGGCCAGGTGGACTGGGGACAGCAAGGAGTCATCATGTCAGGTAGTCCTGAGGCATGGTCCTAGGGCTCAGTTCCTCCGAGAGAGAGAAAGAAAGAGAGAATTAGAGAGAGCATACTTAAATTCACACAGGACACCGCATAGGACAGGAGAAGTACTCCAGATATAACAAACTGACCCTAGCCCCCCGACACATAAACTACTGCAGCATAAATACTGGAGGCTGAGACAGGAGGGGTCAGGAGACACTGTGGCCCATCCGATGACACCCCCGGACAGGGCCAAACAGGAAGGATATAACCCCATCCACTTTGCCAAAGCACAGCCCCCACAGCACTAGAGAGATATCTTCAACCTCCAATTTACCATCCTGAGACAAGGCCGAGTATAGCCCACAAAGATCTCCGCCACGGCACAACCCAAGGGGGGGCGCCAACCCAGACAGGAAGATCACATCAGTGACTCAACCCACTCAAGTGACGCACCCCTCCTAGGGACGGTATGAAAGAGCCCTAGTAAGCCAGTGACTCAGCCCCTGTAATAGGATTAGAGGCAGAGAATCCCTGTGGAAAGAGGGGAACCGGCCAGGCAGAGACAGCAAGGGCAGTTCGTTGCTCCAGAGCCTTTCCGTTCACCGTTCATGTGTTAGGCTAGTAGGTGATTGTGTTGTACTTACCAGTACCCAGTGTTCGCGGGGTCCGACATGCCAATCAACCTGCTATCTGCCAAACACGGGAATGCCTGGAATGTTCTGATGCCGGGCTTCCTGGTGGTTGGCAGAGTGGCGTGGAGGGGGGTTGGGCAGGGGGATGGAGCATTGGAAGTTAAGACCAGGTTTAGCCATTGTTCTCTCTCTTACGTCTGGCCTTCATAAGAGAAGGTCACGGTTGGCTTGTGGGTTATCTTTCATTTATTTGACGTGGGCTATGGCCAAACAGGGTTTATTAACTCTGTGTAAAGTTGGGTTAATAAACCGTCAATTCGTAAACTCAATCCTCTGTCTGGACAATTGTTGTTTTATGATCTAGTTAGGTCATTACACCACTTCCAGGCACAAATGAGAGCGAACCTCGCTCTGACCATTTCACTCGCCTTATCAGAGCTGTTTAGGCTGTTTTCATGTTATCTAGACATTGGTGACTGTAACTGCTGCTGGAAAAAATGTAATAACTTTTTTTTTTAACTGACACCAGTCATTTTCATCTGGTTTTACGAGTTTGTAAATTCATCAGTTTTTCTGCGCTCTGGCACCCTCAGACGAGAGTGCTCTGAAATCGGAGGAGATAGCCAGAGTGAATTTATGAATGGGCTGGAGGGAAGCAAAAGTAATTCCGCTACCCAAGAACAGCAAAGCAACCTTTACTGGCTCAAACAGACGACCAATCAGCCTGTTACCAACCCTTAGTAAAATAAATAATGTTTGACCTGTGTAGCGTGCAGCAGGTCAGCCACCAGGGGGAGACTCTTCGAGGCCTGGTGACAGATGGAGTATACATCACGAGGCGACGGCTCCATCTGCTGGACGTGCCAGGTCTCGACGGTCTCTCCGGCCAGGACTAATTGGGGCTGATTGGGAGTTGGTCAAGGGTTGATTGCTCACCAGCTGTGCAAGTCCCATAAATCTGCCAGACGAGCCACACACAGGGAGAGAGTGGGGGGGAGAGAGAGGGGGGTGGGGGAGAAAGAAAATAAAAGAAAAGAAAAGAAAAGAAAAGACTCCTGTATAGTTGGGGACGGTTGCAGAGGTAACAGGAGTGAGTTAAAATTTTTATCCCCACAGGATACAGCAAGACCCGGAGCCAAGAAGACGTTATCCCAAAGAGGGTCTCATGGGGGAGACCTGTTATTTTCTTCTGAACTATTATTTTAATAAACACCTTTGAAACTGAGCTAATCCTACTGTGTCAGTGTCTGATCTGTGTAAACATTTTGACCCCCTGGTCTGCCACACCAGATATATTTCACAGTAAACAAATTAACAGCTTTTTAGCACTTTTATAAGGGCTTTCAACATGTATGGCACTTAAACAAATTACTGATGATTGGCTGACAGAAATTGATAATAAAAAGCTTGTGGGAGCTGTTTTGTTAGACTTGTGCAGCTTTTGACATTATCGATCATAATATGCTGCTGGAAAAACGTGTTGTGGCTTTATATCCACTGCTATATTGTGTATCGAAAGTTACCTGTAACACAACACGGGGTGTTATTTAATGGAAGCCTCTCCAACATAATCCAGGTAGAGTCAGGCATTGTTAATTGTTTCAATCTTTACTAATGACCTGCCACTGGCTCTGAGTAAAGCCTGTAAGTCTATGTATGCTGATGACTCAGTACCTTACAAGACAGCAACACCTGACAAAAAGCTGCAGTCAGTTTCAGAATGGGTGGTAAGGAATAAGTTAGTCCTACATATTCAAAAAAACAAAGCATTGTATTGTATTTGAGACCAATCATTTACTAAACCCTAAACCTCAATGAAATCTTGTAATTATTGTGGAAATTAAGCAAGTTGAGGAGACTAAACTGCTTGGAGTAACCATGTATTGTAAACTATTGATGCAACAGTAGCTAAGATGGGGAGAGGTCTGTCCATAATAAAGCGCTGCTCTGCCTTAACGTTATCAACAAGGCCGGTCCTACAGACCCTAGTTTTGTGGCACCTGGACTACTGCCCAGTCGTGTGATCAGGTGCCATAAAGAGGAACTTAAGAAAATTACAATTGGCCCAGAACAGGGCAGCACGGCTGGCCCTTAAATGTGCACGGAGAGCTAACAATAATACGCATGTCAATCTCTCCTGGCTCAAAGTAGAGGAAAGATTGACTTCATCACTACAGTCGTGGCCAAAAGATTTGAGAATCCACAAAGTTGGCTGCTTCAGTGTCTTTAGATATTTTTGTCAGATGTTACTATGGAATACTGAAGTATAATTACAAGCATTTCATAAGTGTCAAAGGCTTTTATTGACAATTACATGAAGTTGATGCAAAGAGTCAATATTTGCAGTGTTGACCCTTCTTTTTCAAGACCTCTGCAATCTGCTCTGGCATGCTGTCAATTAACTTCTGGGCCACATCCTGACTGATAGCAGCCCATTCTTGCATAATCAATGCTTGGAGTTTGTGGGTTTTTGTTTGTCCACCCGCCTCTTGAAGATTGACCACAAGTTCTCAATGTGATTAAGGTCTGGTGAGTTTCCTGGCCATGGACCCAAAATATCGATGTTTTGTTCCCCGAGACACTTAGTTATCACTTTTGCCTTATGGCAAGGTGCTCCATCATGCTGGAAAAGGCATTGTTCGTAACCAAACTGTTCCTGGATGGTTGGGAGAAGTTGCCCTCTGAGGATGTGTTGGTACCATTCTTTATTCATGGCTGTGTTCTTAGGCAAAATTGTGAGTGAGCCCACTCCCTTGGCTGAGAAGCAACCCCACACATGAATGGTCACAGGATGCTTTACTGTTGGCATGACACAGGACTGATGGTAGCGCTCACCTTGTCTTCTCCGGACAATATTTTTTCTGGATGCCCCAAACAATCGGAAAAAGGATTCAGAGAAAATAACTTTAACCCAGTCCTCAGCAGTCCAATCCCTGTACTTTTTGCAGAATATCAGTCAGTCCCTGATGTTTTTCCTGGAGAGAAGTGGCTTCTTTGCTGCTCTTCTTGACACCAGACCATCCTCCAAAAGTCTTCATCTCACTGTGCGTGCAGATGCACTCACACCTGCCTGCTGCCATTCCTGAGCAAGCTCTGTACTGGTGGTGCCCCGATCCCACAGCTGAATCAACTTTAGGAGAAGGTCCTGGCGCTTGCTGGACTTTCTTGGGCGCCCTGAAGCCTTCTTCACAACAATTGAACCGCTCTCCTTGAAGTTTTTGATGATCCAATAAATGGTTGATTTAGGTGCAATCTTACTGGCAGCAATATCCTTGCCTGTGAAGCCCTTTTTGTGCCATGATGTCAGCTGATCCTTTTGCGGTAGGGCTGAAATGCATTGGAAATGTTTTGGGGGGATTCAGTTCATTTGCATGGCAAAGAGGGACTTTGCAATTAATTGTAATTCATCTGATCACTCTTCATAACATTCTGGAGTATATGCAAATTGTCATCATACAAACTGAGGAAGCAGACTTTGTGAAAATTAATATTTGTGTCATTCTCAAAACTTTTGGCCACGACTGTACCTGTATTTGTGAGAACTATCGACATGTTGACTGCACCGAGCTGTCTGGTTAAACTACTAGCACACAGCTCGGACACCCATGCATACTCCACAAGACATGCCACCAGGTCTCTTCACAGTCCCCAAGTCCAGAACAGACTACGGGATGCGCACAGTACCAAAGAGACCTATTCTAGGTCTAGCTCTATTCCACATCAAGTAACTCTTGGAAGCAATATAATCAAATGTAAAAATCTGATAAAAATACACCTTATGGAACAGCGGGTACTGTGAAGAGACACACACACACATGATAACACACTCATTATATGTACACATGGATTTTGTGTTGTAGATATGTGGTAGTAGAGTATTGGCCTGATGGTGCACACTTAATGTGTTGTGAAATCTGTTGTGAAACTGCTTTAATTTTGCTCAACCTTTGGCAACAGCTAATAAGGATCCATAATAAACACAGCTAGTGGGGTGGCTTGCTTCCTCTTCTGCCTTTTTTATTATTACTTTCCACAAATGGCTATAAATAAAAACAAATCATGAAAACAACAATTTGGTTTTTAATCTTTATTAATTAAGGTTAGGTTTAAAATCTAATTTTAAGAAGAGAAAGTGAAGAAATAGCCGGGATTTGAGTGCTTGGCCATCGAATCCCCGAGCTGACAAGGTAAAAATCTGTCCTTTTGCCCCTGAACAAGGCAGTTAACCCACTGTTCCCTGGTAGGCCGTCATTATAAATAAGAATTTATTCTTAACTGACTTGCCTAGTTTAAATAAAGGTTACATAAAACAAAAATACTAAAGGGAACATCAGTTATTTGCAACATAGTAAGCAAATAAAAAAGAATAATTCTAAAACAGATTTCTTTACACTTTTGCTTTACACCATTTATTTAAACTTTACAACTGTGGCAGTCATGCTGGTTATTAGTACAGGCATCAGTGTTGGGGAATAGTGAACTACATGTAGTTCAACTAGTAATTAAACTACATTTATTTAAACTTTACAACTGTGGCAGTTATGCTGGTTATTAGTACAGGCATCAGTGTTGGGGAATAGTGAACTACATGTAGTTCAACTAGTAATTAAACTACATTTATTTAAACTTTACAACTGTGGCAGTCATGCTGGTTATTAGTACAGGCATCAGTGTTGGGGAATAGTGAACTACATGTAGTTCAACTAGTAATTAAACTACATTTATTTAAACTTTACAACTGTGGCAGTCATGCTGGTTATTAGTACAGGCATCAGTGTTGGGGAATAGTGAACTACATGTAGTTCAACTAGTAATTAAACTACATTTTTCACTAGGTTTGTGGTCGTTAAACTAAATTCAAATTTTGCTTTTAGCTTATTACTTTTTTTTAACCATGTAGCTAGCTAACTACTGGAACTACATAATACTTTTTTTTATATATATAGAGAAGAAAATATGGGGGGATATAAGCAAACATTGTCTTTATCAGCAACAGGACAGCTTAATTCTCACTTGAAACAGTTTTTGTGTTTAATACGGCAAATTACACATTCTTGTAGTCTGACATTTCGGATTTAGATATGTCCTGAAGTAGCTTGGATGTAGTGAACTACGTTTTCAAAGTAGCTTAACTTCTTCTAGTGTGAAGTATTTGGTAGATTGGTAAATTAACAATTACTTGCATGATTCCCTCCAATCCAACATGGGGTAGGATAAACTGCTCAAGTTGTATCTCAAACTAAATATCAGTGACTTCATCCTTTTATTCTAGATGGTTGTAATGTTGTCACCAATGGCTCCTCTGTGCTATGAAAGGGCCATTTCATCTGAATGGGCTCTTCTCACAAAAGGCTTGACCACAACCTACACACTTACAAAGCAATGTATGCACTAGAGGTCGTCTTGGGTGCAAAACATTGGTAGTGTTTATTACTAGATGTGACACTACTTGTCTCAAGAACAATCAGACCCGAACGACAAAGAAAGTACATGTTGGAGCTCATTATGAAGAAAGACCAGTGGTTGTTCCCAGTGCTGACCGGCTCGCTGCTTTGAGGTAGGCCTGGTTGAAATGTAAATATGTGACCCCATGGTCTTTTGGGCAAGTATTGTAAGGTAGACTCAGTGACGTTGCCACGAGCAGCACCACAGATATTGAGATGCAAGACTTCTCTCACAGTATCTGTGCATGTGCACGGGTTCACTTCACGCTGTTCAGTGTGGTAGCCAGGGTACCAAAACAGCTGAGAAGTTGAGCCTCACGCTCCAACGCTCTTAGTTGTTGCGGAAATCGACCCACTATGCTGTTTACTTTCTGCATCTACGTCATATCGCTGAGTCTACCTTTAACTTATACTAATTACTATAATAATCTATTTGGATTACATTTGTATGACATACTACAATCACCCAATGCATATGACTGACGATACAATAAAACGCAACCATGACATCATATTAAACATTTCATAAAATGTTTATTTGTACTATTCATTTTTAAATAAGACATCGCTATATAGCCCTGGGCTTAACACAATAGCACTCAGTTTTTAAAAAATGACCATGATTCTGTCTGCCTCCTTTCACACAATAAAGGAATCTTATAAAAACATCCAATATCTGACCAAATTTACAGTAGTATCATACCATAACAACTTCAATTCTATGTACAAAGGTACATTATATTTACAGTAGAAGGTGGCTTGTTAGCAGCAGATGTTTGAGTGTTTCTCATATGGCTGTCATAAAGCAACAGAGGTAGTCTTGCTGGATCTAACCAGCTTTGTTGAGAACATCCCTGCATGTCACAGCTTCAACTTGCACAGAAAGTGACAGTGCTCATAGTAGGGAGGCCATTGACCTCATAAAAAAAACATACATGAAATCTCAAGCCATCTAATAGAGGCCAAATATCAAGTATTTTCCCATAAAAAGAGACAAATGAATAATAACCCAATGAGAGGATTATCCCAACTCAGAACTATTAACACAATCAGACTGAACCCAACGGTGATGATGAAGAAGCTTTGTCTTAGTAAGATGTGTCTGCTCTTTCTTGCTTGGCCTTTGTCTCAGGTAAGAAAACCAGTGTGAAAATAAAAGAGATGCATAAAAGGGTTTAAGTAGAACACTTAAAAGATTAAAAAAGATCAGATAAGTAGATTTTTTGTTGTGGGTATTTTCTGTTTAGTTTTTTCCCCTGTTAATTTAGTTCTGTCTTATTGGCTAAAGCCCCGTAGGGTGGAGTGTAAGCGCCCTTGATGAACCTGACTGTCACTCCAGGGGACTACACCATGATGGGCCACCCATTGACCCCTCCCCCATAGCTGTTGCTGAGGAACTAGATGGCTGCGAAAGGAACGGGGGAAGTTGTTCGCAGGCAAAGTAGTCCTTCAGTGGGGCAAAGAGATGGCGGATCACAGGCACACTCCAGGACTTCCCCAGCACCTTCTGCCTCTGCTGGCGATTCATGTTCTTTACATCGGTGTAGTGCTTGGGGAAGCCGAAGATCCTTGAAGTGAAAGGCAGAAGAGAAGAGAACATCTTTAATATCCACTGAATTATATATATAAAAAATGGAAAGTGATAAAAAAATTAAATGCCATATTTCAAAATGCCTACTTCTCTAACTCTGTGATCCACAGGTTGTCATCCACACCTTTCACTGACACAGGGAGCTTGCTCACATTCTTGCCCTGCTTGAGGGAGTTGGGGTTGGTGGTGATGGTCCTCACTTTTGTGAACTGTCCAATAGAAAAGAAAATAAACAAAGGAAAACAAGAAAGTAAGACACAAGGAAATGCTCAGACAAACAGTCACCGGTTCTAAAGAAAGATGGGTAGAATAACTCAAATGAAAAAAAATAAAACATTTGAAAAGAACCAAAGAGGATCAGATTGGGACTTCCTAGTTAAATAGAAAATTTATTTGAAACATTTGACCTTGGCAACTCTTCCCCTTTCAAGGCAGTCCTGGAGAAGAACCTTGTCGGTCTGGGATGCAATGATGGGTCTAGAACAGAATCAGACACATTGAACAAATCCTAAGAAGATTTCTAAAGGCAGGAGGCAGACTCATCACTAAGAAGATAATTATTGTAATTATTTCACCACTATGGCTTATTTATTGCCTTACCTCCCTAATCTTACTACATATAGACTTTTCTATTGTATTATTGACTGTACGTTTGTTTATCCCATGTGTAACTGTGTTGTTTGTGTCGCACTGCTTTGCTTCATCTTGGCCAGGTCGCAGTCGTAAATGAGAACTTGTTCGCAACTGGCCTACCTGGTCAAATAGTCACAGAGATGGTACTAAAGATGGTGTCATACTGGTGTGGTCCTGGGTTTTTGCGAAGACCCACATATCAGTAGACTATAGAGATCAATTGCACTGAATAAATAATTTTAATCTATGGTTTCAATAATCAAAGGGGTTGATGAGAAAGGATCATGGATCAGCTGAGTGGTTTAGTTTGGTCCAGGGTCCAGACACGTACCTGTTCATCCCAGGGATGTTGCCCCAGAAGTATCGCGCTCTGTGGGCCGGGCTCACTTTCACCGCATCCACCAGAACCGGGTTGCACTGAGAACAGACTGTCAGTTATTATTTGGGTTCTAAACTACAGAACATTTAGACAGTATGATTTGTATACAAATAAAGAGATCTGGTGCTGTGTTCATGTGAATTATTAGATTCTGACTTCAAACCCATTCATTCTATAACCCAGACCAAAACCACAAAGACCCAGAAATATAAGCGTCAAAATTTTGTTTTAAGAATTCCCAATTTTCAGAGACAAATGTACGCAGTTATTATTTGGGTTCTAAACTACAGAACATTTAGACAGTATGATTTGTATACAAATAAAGAGATCTGGTGCTGTGTTCATGTGAATTATTAGATTCTGACTTCAAACCCATTCATTCTATAACCCAGACCAAAACCACAAAGACCCAGAAATATAAGCGTCAAAATTTTGTTTTTAGAATTCCCAATTTTCAGAGACAAATGTACGCAGCACGATACAACTGTTCTAAGAGGAGAGTGAATGGGGCTGGCTAACCTCCAGGAAGCGGCAGATGTCGACCTTGTGGTGGTTGTTCATGAACACCACGTTCTCAAAAAACCAGAAGAACGGCCTCCGGTCGTCTTCTTTGGGCTTCATGATGTGAAGAAGCCGGTAATACTCAAAGAAGAGCCTCCCCGTCCCTTCTACAGACAGAATGACAGATTTAATAAGCACCCATAACACAGGGGAATAGTCTGGGAAGTCGGGTTATGCACTGTAGCTAGGCAGTGAACATTGCAGAGCTGATATCCACATTAGAGCTAACACAGATGTTGCACTCTACTTGCCTATTCCAAACTAACCACACTGTTGTACACTGCACTCTGCTGGTAATGTCTATAAGTCACACTACAAAATGTGTAGAAAATATTTAAATATATTTTTACTCTGTTGATCTCACAAGGTAAACTATTCAAGTCCCAAACATACCAAACAGTCCCTTCCGTGCTGGGTTCACCATGGCCAGATCATTGCAAGGGCTCCCACCAATGAGCAGATCGAACGGACCCCACTTTAGGATCTGCATTGGACAAGAGTAGTGAGGTCTGTTTTAATAATGACCAATGTTTCAAACCGACAGTAAAAGTGCTGTGCTCACATAAGACGTACGTGCTCTTTGGTGATGAGCCGGACATCATCCACATGTATGATCTTGCCTTCATGGTTGATCTCAGAAACAGCAATGGACTCCGAACAGATCTCCGAGGCCACATATTTGTCCACCTTGAATCCCAGCTCTTTCAGCACCAAGTAACCTAAGGGTCAAATAAAACAGATGTCTGTTTCGGTTAAGTGCTACTGTGCAAAGTCTCTGATTATTGAAGTTCCTCTTCTCGTTAGACCTAAAAAGGGGTATAATTTTCACAGTAGAATCAGAACAGTTGAAAAACAATAGAATTAGCATCAAATGGAATAGTCAAATATTCACAGTAGATCATACTAGAAGCAGAACAAATATTAGTAGAATTAAAACAAATAATACAGTAGTATTTTTGTCAGCAGAATCAGAACAACACAGAGTAGAATTAGAATGGAAGAACTCCGGCGCAGCAGCTAACCTGTGCCAATCCCATCAAACAGTGAGAGGACGCTGATTGGTCGACGCAGGTTGGCAGGGATGGACGGGTATACCCGATCGGGCTCCTAGAGAGGGCAAAGGTTTAGCACAGTCATTCGGTTATTGACCAGTAAGAGCAGTACCGGTATGTAAATGAATGTTACTAATAGATCAAATCAAAAAGCATTCCATTCTAAGGTAACGCTACAACCGCCACTCACAAACTGAAAGGCACTGTTATTTGCAAAAAACTCCTGGACACGGATGCTCCAGTCAAGACGGGGTTTCAGGGCACCGTGGGCATTGTGTGGTTCACACAGGTAGCAGATCCATGGATCCACCTCCTTCAGAGAGTCAAAGGTACCTGGGCCAACCAAGATGTTTAGGCAGTCCAAACAGTAGGAGCTGGGAGAAGACATGTTAGAACATGACCCATGTCGGGAAGGTTTAGAGTAAACAATGGCATAGGAGGCTGGTGAAGTGAGAATGGGGAGGACGGTCCCTCTTCCACCAGAGAGAGCGTTAGTAGCAAATACTGTTACTCACCGGCAGCAGCTGTCGTTCCCACAGAGGATGACCTCCAGGCCAGCACAGCACACTGTACAGTATGACTGGTAGCCATCCTCATCGTATCGATAGAGAGTCTCAGTGAAGTTATCCTGTAGGGAAGAGTAGTCAGTGTTATAACTTCCCATATAAAGATTTAGGAATTGGCACAACTAGGGAAGACATGACCATCTGAAAAAAATGGAGGCAACACACCCAATATACATTTAGTTTTTTAACATATACAGTACCAGTCAAAAGTTTGGACACACCTACTCATTCAAGTTTTTTTACTTTAATAACACATATGGAATCATGTAGTAAACAAAAGTGTTAAACAAATCAAAATATATTTGAGATTCTTCAAAGTAGCCACCCTTTCCCTTGATGACAGCGTTGCACACTCTTGGCATTCTCTCAACCAGCTTCACCTTGGCTGCCAACAAGTGCTCATCGTATGTGGGAACTCCTTCAAGACTGTTGGAAAAGCATTCCAGGTGAAGCT